>NW_026062252.1:0-77139 GCF_023897955.1 Schistocerca gregaria | reverse complement strand
GACTCAAGCGGAATCGACGCACACAATATAGGGTGGCCTGCAGCCAGTAAGAGGAGGAAAGAAACATTAATTTAATGACGCGTGGCAAAAGTACTCATACGCAGAAGTAAAACGCAGGCTGCGGTGGCCGGGAATCGAACCCGGATCAACTGCTTGGAAGGCAACTATGCTGACCATTACACCACCACCGCACGGTTTTCTTCCGCGCACGCCGCGCTGTGTCTGCTTCCCGCCTGTCGGCGGCGGCTGAAGGTGGTCGCAGCAGCAGGCGCATTACGGGGTAGGCGAGCGCATCCAGACAGCGTCTCTACGCACATTTCGCGTCCTTTGGCAAGAGTCGTCGCGTGCGTGCGCCGCAACACTACTTAGACGATCGCGTTCGGGCGTCATTTTTAAGCAGTGCAGCGCAGGATTCAGCGTTTGTAGCATTCTCTCGAGAGGATGCCACGGCGCTGGACGGCAGTCCCACTTTCCCTTCAGACGTCTGCCGCGGAAAGCACAAGGAAGCTGCAAACTAGCTGAGCATCGGTGGTTCAGTGGTAGAATGCTCGCCTGCCACGCGGGCGGCCCGGGTTCGATTCCCGGCCGATGCATCATTTTGTTTTTTCCCCGATAGTGGAGCTGCGTGTCCTTCGCACTCGAAGTGCGTGGGCCACGAGAATGAACCGCGGGATTCCGTGTGGAAACAACCAAACACGCAGCGCGCACGTCTTCTCGTTTGGACTCCTGCGTGCTATTGTGCATACTGGCGTCGGCCTATCATCGCAAGTTGCCTGCAGCGCCGGGAATGCACGTGTAGTAACAGAAGAAATGAGCCAGCAAGTGCAGACTCTCTACCACTAGTATTTGCTACTTGCCGAGATTCCAGAAGGTTTGGCCATCACGTGCCTCGGTAGCGCAGTAGGCAGCGCGTAAGTCTCATAATCTTAAGGTCGTGAGTTCGATCCTCACCCGGGGCATTTAATTTACTTCCGTTCACAGCTAAATTGACGGCTCTGGGGTTGCGAAGGAGCAAAACAGCTTGTAGTTTGTTATCCATAAGGCTTCAACAACTCAGCGTGAAAATGCTTACTTCCCGTTATTACTACTTGCAGTTCTTTTGTGAAATTTTCAAGAAAAAATGTACTAGTAATAAAACTGAATTTCGTATGATATAACATGTAAAGTCACACAGTGTATGACCTGCTATATAATGACAGGCTGCAGGTCTTTACTTGCGAAATAAGTAAATAAATATTACTACTCACAGCTTTGCTTTTCCTCCTACCCCTGTAACAACGAGGCCAAAAGCAACGGACTGTGACTTTTGCCATGCGCGCCTCGGCATGGGAGAGCGAAAAGATGCTCGCAAACAGGGAAAGTGCGACACGGAAAGCCAGTGGAGGGGGTGTAAACCCCAAAAATAAGCGTGCGCGTCCGGTGTGGTCTAGTGGCTAGGATACCTGGCTTTCACCCAGGAGGCCCGGGTTCGATTCCCGGTACCGGAATGTAATTTTTTCGGAACAAATCACGACAAGTTTGGACCCTGCGAAATGCTGTTTCACGTCCTCCTCGCGTTATAGCTACTGGTTCATAAACGTGAGCTGAAAACAGTCGAGAGAAACGGGCACGCAATGAAATTACTACGAGCAGCGGAATAAAGGGAGAAGAGACCCTGGTCCACTGTTGGACTGCTACCATAGAAATGTTACCTGTAAATACGCAGAGCCACTCCGTCTAAGCGCTGGAAGACGGAGTGCACCGAGGCCCGTTAGCTCAGTTGGTTAGAGCGTCGTGCTAATAACGCGAAGGTCGTGGGTTCGATCCCCCCACGGGCCACTTCCATTTTACTACTTCAAAAAGGCAACGCCGATTTCCCCGGGCAAGTATGGTGACAAAGAAATCGTCACATTGTGTGGGAGCTGATAGGGGACCCGAAAGCGACTTGTCGGGACGCGCTAAAACACTTCACAGGTCACAGCACGCTGAACACACAGTTTGTCGTCCGATCACCGCTACTGCGCGACGCTGGGCGTTGTCAGTGCTTGGGCGGGTGACCGCCTGCGAACACAGGGCGCTGCCGACAGTTTCAATTCGTATTTCTCTTTTCTCGTCGGTTTCGGAGCTGCAGCGCTATTCGGTCTAGGGCACTGGCGCCACGTTTTGCCTCTCGGTATGCCAAGTCGCGCCGTGCGGCCACAGTGAAATGAAGGAGCGTGTTGTAAAATTTTCAACAAAGAAAAAAAGAAATGTGCTAGTAATAAAACTGAATTTGTCTGACAGAACATGTAAAATCACACAATGCACGATAACAGGCAGCAGGTCTTTACTTGAGGCATAAGTAATGTTGTGCCCGCCTCGCCATACCTCTCTCAGTCGTTTCGCGTGCTTGTCCTTCTGATATAGGCCGATTGGAGAGCGTCAGCTCTCGCGTCAGCCGAGCAAAGTCGAGACAAGTCGAGACTCAAGCGGAATCGACGCACACAATATAGGGTGGCCTGCAGCCAGTAAGAGGAGGAAAGAAACATTAATTTAATGACGCGTGGCAAAAGTACTCATACGCAGAAGTAAAACGCAGGCTGCGGTGGCCGGGAATCGAACCCGGATCAACTGCTTGGAAGGCAACTATGCTGACCATTACACCACCACCGCACGGTTTTCTTCCGCGCACGCCGCGCTGTGTCTGCTTCCCGCCTGTCGGCGGCGGCTGAAGGTGGTCGCAGCAGCAGGCGCATTACGGGGTAGGCGAGCGCATCCAGACAGCGTCTCTACGCACATTTCGCGTCCTTTGGCAAGAGTCGTCGCGTGCGTGCGCCGCAACACTACTTAGACGATCGCGTTCGGGCGTCATTTTTAAGCAGTGCAGCGCAGGATTCAGCGTTTGTAGCATTCTCTCGAGAGGATGCCACGGCGCTGGACGGCAGTCCCACTTTCCCTTCAGACGTCTGCCGCGGAAAGCACAAGGAAGCTGCAAACTAGCTGAGCATCGGTGGTTCAGTGGTAGAATGCTCGCCTGCCACGCGGGCGGCCCGGGTTCGATTCCCGGCCGATGCATCATTTTGTTTTTTCCCCGATAGTGGAGCTGCGTGTCCTTCGCACTCGAAGTGCGTGGGCCACGAGAATGAACCGCGGGATTCCGTGTGGAAACAACCAAACACGCAGCGCGCACGTCTTCTCGTTTGGACTCCTGCGTGCTATTGTGCATACTGGCGTCGGCCTATCATCGCAAGTTGCCTGCAGCGCCGGGAATGCACGTGTAGTAACAGAAGAAATGAGCCAGCAAGTGCAGACTCTCTACCACTAGTATTTGCTACTTGCCGAGATTCCAGAAGGTTTGGCCATCACGTGCCTCGGTAGCGCAGTAGGCAGCGCGTAAGTCTCATAATCTTAAGGTCGTGAGTTCGATCCTCACCCGGGGCATTTAATTTACTTCCGTTCACAGCTAAATTGACGGCTCTGGGGTTGCGAAGGAGCAAAACAGCTTGTAGTTTGTTATCCATAAGGCTTCAACAACTCAGCGTGAAAATGCTTACTTCCCGTTATTACTACTTGCAGTTCTTTTGTGAAATTTTCAAGAAAAAATGTACTAGTAATAAAACTGAATTTCGTATGATATAACATGTAAAGTCACACAGTGTATGACCTGCTATATAATGACAGGCTGCAGGTCTTTACTTGCGAAATAAGTAAATAAATATTACTACTCACAGCTTTGCTTTTCCTCCTACCCCTGTAACAACGAGGCCAAAAGCAACGGACTGTGACTTTTGCCATGCGCGCCTCGGCATGGGAGAGCGAAAAGATGCTCGCAAACAGGGAAAGTGCGACACGGAAAGCCAGTGGAGGGGGTGTAAACCCCAAAAATAAGCGTGCGCGTCCGGTGTGGTCTAGTGGCTAGGATACCTGGCTTTCACCCAGGAGGCCCGGGTTCGATTCCCGGTACCGGAATGTAATTTTTTCGGAACAAATCACGACAAGTTTGGACCCTGCGAAATGCTGTTTCACGTCCTCCTCGCGTTATAGCTACTGGTTCATAAACGTGAGCTGAAAACAGTCGAGAGAAACGGGCACGCAATGAAATTACTACGAGCAGCGGAATAAAGGGAGAAGAGACCCTGGTCCACTGTTGGACTGCTACCATAGAAATGTTACCTGTAAATACGCAGAGCCACTCCGTCTAAGCGCTGGAAGACGGAGTGCACCGAGGCCCGTTAGCTCAGTTGGTTAGAGCGTCGTGCTAATAACGCGAAGGTCGTGGGTTCGATCCCCCCACGGGCCACTTCGATTTTACTACTTCAAAAAGGCAACGCCGATTTCCCCGGGCAAGTATGGTGACAAAGAAATCGTCACATTGTGTGGGAGCTGATAGGGGACCCGAAAGCGACTTGTCGGGACGCGCTAAAACACTTCACAGGTCACAGCACGCTGAACACACAGTTTGTCGTCCGATCACCGCTACTGCGCGACGCTGGGCGTTGTCAGTGCTTGGGCGGGTGACCGCCTGCGAACACAGGGCGCTGCCGACAGTTTCAATTCGTATTTCTCTTTTCTCGTCGGTTTCGGAGCTGCAGCGCTATTCGGTCTAGGGCACTGGCGCCACGTTTTGCCTCTCGGTATGCCAAGTCGCGCCGTGCGGCCACAGTGAAATGAAGGAGCGTGTTGTAAAATTTTCAACAAAGAAAAAAAGAAATGTGCTAGTAATAAAACTGAATTTGTCTGACAGAACATGTAAAATCACACAATGCACGATAACAGGCAGCAGGTCTTTACTTGAGGCATAAGTAATGTTGTGCCCGCCTCGCCATACCTCTCTCAGTCGTTTCGCGTGCTTGTCCTTCTGATATAGGCCGATTGGAGAGCGTCAGCTCTCGCGTCAGCCGAGCAAAGTCGAGACAAGTCGAGACTCAAGCGGAATCGACGCACACAATATAGGGTGGCCTGCAGCCAGTAAGAGGAGGAAAGAAACATTAATTTAATGACGCGTGGCAAAAGTACTCATACGCAGAAGTAAAACGCAGGCTGCGGTGGCCGGGAATCGAACCCGGATCAACTGCTTGGAAGGCAACTATGCTGACCATTACACCACCACCGCACGGTTTTCTTCCGCGCACGCCGCGCTGTGTCTGCTTCCCGCCTGTCGGCGGCGGCTGAAGGTGGTCGCAGCAGCAGGCGCATTACGGGGTAGGCGAGCGCATCCAGACAGCGTCTCTACGCACATTTCGCGTCCTTTGGCAAGAGTCGTCGCGTGCGTGCGCCGCAACACTACTTAGACGATCGCGTTCGGGCGTCATTTTTAAGCAGTGCAGCGCAGGATTCAGCGTTTGTAGCATTCTCTCGAGAGGATGCCACGGCGCTGGACGGCAGTCCCACTTTCCCTTCAGACGTCTGCCGCGGAAAGCACAAGGAAGCTGCAAACTAGCTGAGCATCGGTGGTTCAGTGGTAGAATGCTCGCCTGCCACGCGGGCGGACCGGGTTCGATTCCCGGCCGATGCATCATTTTGTTTTTTCCCCGATAGTGGAGCTGCGTGTCCTTCGCACTCGAAGTGCGTGGGCCACGAGAATGAACCGCGGGATTCCGTGTGGAAACAACCAAACACGCAGCGCGCACGTCTTCTCGTTTGGACTCCTGCGTGCTATTGTGCATACTGGCGTCGGCCTATCATCGCAAGTTGCCTGCAGCGCCGGGAATGCACGTGTAGTAACAGAAGAAATGAGCCAGCAAGTGCAGACTCTCTACCACTAGTATTTGCTACTTGCCGAGATTCCAGAAGGTTTGGCCATCACGTGCCTCGGTAGCGCAGTAGGCAGCGCGTAAGTCTCATAATCTTAAGGTCGTGAGTTCGATCCTCACCCGGGGCATTTAATTTACTTCCGTTCACAGCTAAATTGACGGCTCTGGGGTTGCGAAGGAGCAAAACAGCTTGTAGTTTGTTATCCATAAGGCTTCAACAACTCAGCGTGAAAATGCTTACTTCCCGTTATTACTACTTGCAGTTCTTTTGTGAAATTTTCAAGAAAAAATGTACTAGTAATAAAACTGAATTTCGTATGATATAACATGTAAAGTCACACAGTGTATGACCTGCTATATAATGACAGGCTGCAGGTCTTTACTTGCGAAATAAGTAAATAAATATTACTACTCACAGCTTTGCTTTTCCTCCTACCCCTGTAACAACGAGGCCAAAAGCAACGGACTGTGACTTTTGCCATGCGCGCCTCGGCATGGGAGAGCGAAAAGATGCTCGCAAACAGGGAAAGTGCGACACGGAAAGCCAGTGGAGGGGGTGTAAACCCCAAAAATAAGCGTGCGCGTCCGGTGTGGTCTAGTGGCTAGGATACCTGGCTTTCACCCAGGAGGCCCGGGTTCGATTCCCGGTACCGGAATGTAATTTTTTCGGAACAAATCACGACAAGTTTGGACCCTGCGAAATGCTGTTTCACGTCCTCCTCGCGTTATAGCTACTGGTTCATAAACGTGAGCTGAAAACAGTCGAGAGAAACGGGCACGCAATGAAATTACTACGAGCAGCGGAATAAAGGGAGAAGAGACCCTGGTCCACTGTTGGACTGCTACCATAGAAATGTTACCTGTAAATACGCAGAGCCACTCCGTCTAAGCGCTGGAAGACGGAGTGCACCGAGGCCCGTTAGCTCAGTTGGTTAGAGCGTCGTGCTAATAACGCGAAGGTCGTGGGTTCGATCCCCCCACGGGCCACTTCCATTTTACTACTTCAAAAAGGCAACGCCGATTTCCCCGGGCAAGTATGGTGACAAAGAAATCGTCACATTGTGTGGGAGCTGATAGGGGACCCGAAAGCGACTTGTCGGGACGCGCTAAAACACTTCACAGGTCACAGCACGCTGAACACACAGTTTGTCGTCCGATCACCGCTACTGCGCGACGCTGGGCGTTGTCAGTGCTTGGGCGGGTGACCGCCTGCGAACACAGGGCGCTGCCGACAGTTTCAATTCGTATTTCTCTTTTCTCGTCGGTTTCGGAGCTGCAGCGCTATTCGGTCTAGGGCACTGGCGCCACGTTTTGCCTCTCGGTATGCCAAGTCGCGCCGTGCGGCCACAGTGAAATGAAGGAGCGTGTTGTAAAATTTTCAACAAAGAAAAAAAGAAATGTGCTAGTAATAAAACTGAATTTGTCTGACAGAACATGTAAAATCACACAATGCACGATAACAGGCAGCAGGTCTTTACTTGAGGCATAAGTAATGTTGTGCCCGCCTCGCCATACCTCTCTCAGTCGTTTCGCGTGCTTGTCCTTCTGATATAGGCCGATTGGAGAGCGTCAGCTCTCGCGTCAGCCGAGCAAAGTCGAGACAAGTCGAGACTCAAGCGGAATCGACGCACACAATATAGGGTGGCCTGCAGCCAGTAAGAGGAGGAAAGAAACATTAATTTAATGACGCGTGGCAAAAGTACTCATACGCAGAAGTAAAACGCAGGCTGCGGTGGCCGGGAATCGAACCCGGATCAACTGCTTGGAAGGCAACTATGCTGACCATTACACCACCACCGCACGGTTTTCTTCCGCGCACGCCGCGCTGTGTCTGCTTCCCGCCTGTCGGCGGCGGCTGAAGGTGGTCGCAGCAGCAGGCGCATTACGGGGTAGGCGAGCGCATCCAGACAGCGTCTCTACGCACATTTCGCGTCCTTTGGCAAGAGTCGTCGCGTGCGTGCGCCGCAACACTACTTAGACGATCGCGTTCGGGCGTCATTTTTAAGCAGTGCAGCGCAGGATTCAGCGTTTGTAGCATTCTCTCGAGAGGATGCCACGGCGCTGGACGGCAGTCCCACTTTCCCTTCAGACGTCTGCCGCGGAAAGCACAAGGAAGCTGCAAACTAGCTGAGCATCGGTGGTTCAGTGGTAGAATGCTCGCCTGCCACGCGGGCGGCCCGGGTTCGATTCCCGGCCGATGCATCATTTTGTTTTTTCCCCGATAGTGGAGCTGCGTGTCCTTCGCACTCGAAGTGCGTGGGCCACGAGAATGAACCGCGGGATTCCGTGTGGAAACAACCAAACACGCAGCGCGCACGTCTTCTCGTTTGGACTCCTGCGTGCTATTGTGCATACTGGCGTCGGCCTATCATCGCAAGTTGCCTGCAGCGCCGGGAATGCACGTGTAGTAACAGAAGAAATGAGCCAGCAAGTGCAGACTCTCTACCACTAGTATTTGCTACTTGCCGAGATTCCAGAAGGTTTGGCCATCACGTGCCTCGGTAGCGCAGTAGGCAGCGCGTAAGTCTCATAATCTTAAGGTCGTGAGTTCGATCCTCACCCGGGGCATTTAATTTACTTCCGTTCACAGCTAAATTGACGGCTCTGGGGTTGCGAAGGAGCAAAACAGCTTGTAGTTTGTTATCCATAAGGCTTCAACAACTCAGCGTGAAAATGCTTACTTCCCGTTATTACTACTTGCAGTTCTTTTGTGAAATTTTCAAGAAAAAATGTACTAGTAATAAAACTGAATTTCGTATGATATAACATGTAAAGTCACACAGTGTATGACCTGCTATATAATGACAGGCTGCAGGTCTTTACTTGCGAAATAAGTAAATAAATATTACTACTCACAGCTTTGCTTTTCCTCCTACCCCTGTAACAACGAGGCCAAAAGCAACGGACTGTGACTTTTGCCATGCGCGCCTCGGCATGGGAGAGCGAAAAGATGCTCGCAAACAGGGAAAGTGCGACACGGAAAGCCAGTGGAGGGGGTGTAAACCCCAAAAATAAGCGTGCGCGTCCGGTGTGGTCTAGTGGCTAGGATACCTGGCTTTCACCCAGGAGGCCCGGGTTCGATTCCCGGTACCGGAATGTAATTTTTTCGGAACAAATCACGACAAGTTTGGACCCTGCGAAATGCTGTTTCACGTCCTCCTCGCGTTATAGCTACTGGTTCATAAACGTGAGCTGAAAACAGTCGAGAGAAACGGGCACGCAATGAAATTACTACGAGCAGCGGAATAAAGGGAGAAGAGACCCTGGTCCACTGTTGGACTGCTACCATAGAAATGTTACCTGTAAATACGCAGAGCCACTCCGTCTAAGCGCTGGAAGACGGAGTGCACCGAGGCCCGTTAGCTCAGTTGGTTAGAGCGTCGTGCTAATAACGCGAAGGTCGTGGGTTCGATCCCCCCACGGGCACTTCGATTTTACTACTTCAAAAAGGCAACGCCGATTTCCCCGGGCAAGTATGGTGACAAAGAAATCGTCACATTGTGTGGGAGCTGATAGGGGACCCGAAAGCGACTTGTCGGGACGCGCTAAAACACTTCACAGGTCACAGCACGCTGAACACACAGTTTGTCGTCCGATCACCGCTACTGCGCGACGCTGGGCGTTGTCAGTGCTTGGGCGGGTGACCGCCTGCGAACACAGGGCGCTGCCGACAGTTTCAATTCGTATTTCTCTTTTCTCGTCGGTTTCGGAGCTGCAGCGCTATTCGGTCTAGGGCACTGGCGCCACGTTTTGCCTCTCGGTATGCCAAGTCGCGCCGTGCGGCCACAGTGAAATGAAGGAGCGTGTTGTAAAATTTTCAACAAAGAAAAAAAGAAATGTGCTAGTAATAAAACTGAATTTGTCTGACAGAACATGTAAAATCACACAATGCACGATAACAGGCAGCAGGTCTTTACTTGAGGCATAAGTAATGTTGTGCCCGCCTCGCCATACCTCTCTCAGTCGTTTCGCGTGCTTGTCCTTCTGATATAGGCCGATTGGAGAGCGTCAGCTCTCGCGTCAGCCGAGCAAAGTCGAGACAAGTCGAGACTCAAGCGGAATCGACGCACACAATATAGGGTGGCCTGCAGCCAGTAAGAGGAGGAAAGAAACATTAATTTAATGACGCGTGGCAAAAGTACTCATACGCAGAAGTAAAACGCAGGCTGCGGTGGCCGGGAATCGAACCCGGATCAACTGCTTGGAAGGCAACTATGCTGACCATTACACCACCACCGCACGGTTTTCTTCCGCGCACGCCGCGCTGTGTCTGCTTCCCGCCTGTCGGCGGCGGCTGAAGGTGGTCGCAGCAGCAGGCGCATTACGGGGTAGGCGAGCGCATCCAGACAGCGTCTCTACGCACATTTCGCGTCCTTTGGCAAGAGTCGTCGCGTGCGTGCGCCGCAACACTACTTAGACGATCGCGTTCGGGCGTCATTTTTAAGCAGTGCAGCGCAGGATTCAGCGTTTGTAGCATTCTCTCGAGAGGATGCCACGGCGCTGGACGGCAGTCCCACTTTCCCTTCAGACGTCTGCCGCGGAAAGCACAAGGAAGCTGCAAACTAGCTGAGCATCGGTGGTTCAGTGGTAGAATGCTCGCCTGCCACGCGGGCGGCCCGGGTTCGATTCCCGGCCGATGCATCATTTTGTTTTTTCCCCGATAGTGGAGCTGCGTGTCCTTCGCACTCGAAGTGCGTGGGCCACGAGAATGAACCGCGGGATTCCGTGTGGAAACAACCAAACACGCAGCGCGCACGTCTTCTCGTTTGGACTCCTGCGTGCTATTGTGCATACTGGCGTCGGCCTATCATCGCAAGTTGCCTGCAGCGCCAGGAATGCACGTGTAGTAACAGAAGAAATGAGCCAGCAAGTGCAGACTCTCTACCACTAGTATTTGCTACTTGCCGAGATTCCAGAAGGTTTGGCCATCACGTGCCTCGGTAGCGCAGTAGGCAGCGCGTAAGTCTCATAATCTTAAGGTCGTGAGTTCGATCCTCACCCGGGGCATTTAATTTACTTCCGTTCACAGCTAAATTGACGGCTCTGGGGTTGCGAAGGAGCAAAACAGCTTGTAGTTTGTTATCCATAAGGCTTCAACAACTCAGCGTGAAAATGCTTACTTCCCGTTATTACTACTTGCAGTTCTTTTGTGAAATTTTCAAGAAAAAATGTACTAGTAATAAAACTGAATTTCGTATGATATAACATGTAAAGTCACACAGTGTATGACCTGCTATATAATGACAGGCTGCAGGTCTTTACTTGCGAAATAAGTAAATAAATATTACTACTCACAGCTTTGCTTTTCCTCCTACCCCTGTAACAACGAGGCCAAAAGCAACGGACTGTGACTTTTGCCATGCGCGCCTCGGCATGGGAGAGCGAAAAGATGCTCGCAAACAGGGAAAGTGCGACACGGAAAGCCAGTGGAGGGGGTGTAAACCCCAAAAATAAGCGTGCGCGTCCGGTGTGGTCTAGTGGCTAGGATACCTGGCTTTCACCCAGGAGGCCCGGGTTCGATTCCCGGTACCGGAATGTAATTTTTTCGGAACAAATCACGACAAGTTTGGACCCTGCGAAATGCTGTTTCACGTCCTCCTCGCGTTATAGCTACTGGTTCATAAACGTGAGCTGAAAACAGTCGAGAGAAACGGGCACGCAATGAAATTACTACGAGCAGCGGAATAAAGGGAGAAGAGACCCTGGTCCACTGTTGGACTGCTACCATAGAAATGTTACCTGTAAATACGCAGAGCCACTCCGTCTAAGCGCTGGAAGACGGAGTGCACCGAGGCCCGTTAGCTCAGTTGGTTAGAGCGTCGTGCTAATAACGCGAAGGTCGTGGGTTCGATCCCCCCACGGGCCACTTCGATTTTACTACTTCAAAAAGGCAACGCCGATTTCCCCGGGCAAGTATGGTGACAAAGAAATCGTCACATTGTGTGGGAGCTGATAGGGGACCCGAAAGCGACTTGTCGGGACGCGCTAAAACACTTCACAGGTCACAGCACGCTGAACACACAGTTTGTCGTCCGATCACCGCTACTGCGCGACGCTGGGCGTTGTCAGTGCTTGGGCGGGTGACCGCCTGCGAACACAGGGCGCTGCCGACAGTTTCAATTCGTATTTCTCTTTTCTCGTCGGTTTCGGAGCTGCAGCGCTATTCGGTCTAGGGCACTGGCGCCACGTTTTGCCTCTCGGTATGCCAAGTCGCGCCGTGCGGCCACAGTGAAATGAAGGAGCGTGTTGTAAAATTTTCAACAAAGAAAAAAAGAAATGTGCTAGTAATAAAACTGAATTTGTCTGACAGAACATGTAAAATCACACAATGCACGATAACAGGCAGCAGGTCTTTACTTGAGGCATAAGTAATGTTGTGCCCGCCTCGCCATACCTCTCTCAGTCGTTTCGCGTGCTTGTCCTTCTGATATAGGCCGATTGGAGAGCGTCAGCTCTCGCGTCAGCCGAGCAAAGTCGAGACAAGTCGAGACTCAAGCGGAATCGACGCACACAATATAGGGTGGCCTGCAGCCAGTAAGAGGAGGAAAGAAACATTAATTTAATGACGCGTGGCAAAAGTACTCATACGCAGAAGTAAAACGCAGGCTGCGGTGGCCGGGAATCGAACCCGGATCAACTGCTTGGAAGGCAACTATGCTGACCATTACACCACCACCGCACGGTTTTCTTCCGCGCACGCCGCGCTGTGTCTGCTTCCCGCCTGTCGGCGGCGGCTGAAGGTGGTCGCAGCAGCAGGCGCATTACGGGGTAGGCGAGCGCATCCAGACAGCGTCTCTACGCACATTTCGCGTCCTTTGGCAAGAGTCGTCGCGTGCGTGCGCCGCAACACTACTTAGACGATCGCGTTCGGGCGTCATTTTTAAGCAGTGCAGCGCAGGATTCAGCGTTTGTAGCATTCTCTCGAGAGGATGCCACGGCGCTGGACGGCAGTCCCACTTTCCCTTCAGACGTCTGCCGCGGAAAGCACAAGGAAGCTGCAAACTAGCTGAGCATCGGTGGTTCAGTGGTAGAATGCTCGCCTGCCACGCGGGCGGCCCGGGTTCGATTCCCGGCCGATGCATCATTTTGTTTTTTCCCCGATAGTGGAGCTGCGTGTCCTTCGCACTCGAAGTGCGTGGGCCACGAGAATGAACCGCGGGATTCCGTGTGGAAACAACCAAACACGCAGCGCGCACGTCTTCTCGTTTGGACTCCTGCGTGCTATTGTGCATACTGGCGTCGGCCTATCATCGCAAGTTGCCTGCAGCGCCAGGAATGCACGTGTAGTAACAGAAGAAATGAGCCAGCAAGTGCAGACTCTCTACCACTAGTATTTGCTACTTGCCGAGATTCCAGAAGGTTTGGCCATCACGTGCCTCGGTAGCGCAGTAGGCAGCGCGTAAGTCTCATAATCTTAAGGTCGTGAGTTCGATCCTCACCCGGGGCATTTAATTTACTTCCGTTCACAGCTAAATTGACGGCTCTGGGGTTGCGAAGGAGCAAAACAGCTTGTAGTTTGTTATCCATAAGGCTTCAACAACTCAGCGTGAAAATGCTTACTTCCCGTTATTACTACTTGCAGTTCTTTTGTGAAATTTTCAAGAAAAAATGTACTAGTAATAAAACTGAATTTCGTATGATATAACATGTAAAGTCACACAGTGTATGACCTGCTATATAATGACAGGCTGCAGGTCTTTACTTGCGAAATAAGTAAATAAATATTACTACTCACAGCTTTGCTTTTCCTCCTACCCCTGTAACAACGAGGCCAAAAGCAACGGACTGTGACTTTTGCCATGCGCGCCTCGGCATGGGAGAGCGAAAAGATGCTCGCAAACAGGGAAAGTGCGACACGGAAAGCCAGTGGAGGGGGTGTAAACCCCAAAAATAAGCGTGCGCGTCCGGTGTGGTCTAGTGGCTAGGATACCTGGCTTTCACCCAGGAGGCCCGGGTTCGATTCCCGGTACCGGAATGTAATTTTTTCGGAACAAATCACGACAAGTTTGGACCCTGCGAAATGCTGTTTCACGTCCTCCTCGCGTTATAGCTACTGGTTCATAAACGTGAGCTGAAAACAGTCGAGAGAAACGGGCACGCAATGAAATTACTACGAGCAGCGGAATAAAGGGAGAAGAGACCCTGGTCCACTGTTGGACTGCTACCATAGAAATGTTACCTGTAAATACGCAGAGCCACTCCGTCTAAGCGCTGGAAGACGGAGTGCACCGAGGCCCGTTAGCTCAGTTGGTTAGAGCGTCGTGCTAATAACGCGAAGGTCGTGGGTTCGATCCCCCCACGGGCCACTTCGATTTTACTACTTCAAAAAGGCAACGCCGATTTCCCCGGGCAAGTATGGTGACAAAGAAATCGTCACATTGTGTGGGAGCTGATAGGGGACCCGAAAGCGACTTGTCGGGACGCGCTAAAACACTTCACAGGTCACAGCACGCTGAACACACAGTTTGTCGTCCGATCACCGCTACTGCGCGACGCTGGGCGTTGTCAGTGCTTGGGCGGGTGACCGCCTGCGAACACAGGGCGCTGCCGACAGTTTCAATTCGTATTTCTCTTTTCTCGTCGGTTTCGGAGCTGCAGCGCTATTCGGTCTAGGGCACTGGCGCCACGTTTTGCCTCTCGGTATGCCAAGTCGCGCCGTGCGGCCACAGTGAAATGAAGGAGCGTGTTGTAAAATTTTCAACAAAGAAAAAAAGAAATGTGCTAGTAATAAAACTGAATTTGTCTGACAGAACATGTAAAATCACACAATGCACGATAACAGGCAGCAGGTCTTTACTTGAGGCATAAGTAATGTTGTGCCCGCCTCGCCATACCTCTCTCAGTCGTTTCGCGTGCTTGTCCTTCTGATATAGGCCGATTGGAGAGCGTCAGCTCTCGCGTCAGCCGAGCAAAGTCGAGACAAGTCGAGACTCAAGCGGAATCGACGCACACAATATAGGGTGGCCTGCAGCCAGTAAGAGGAGGAAAGAAACATTAATTTAATGACGCGTGGCAAAAGTACTCATACGCAGAAGTAAAACGCAGGCTGCGGTGGCCGGGAATCGAACCCGGATCAACTGCTTGGAAGGCAACTATGCTGACCATTACACCACCACCGCACGGTTTTCTTCCGCGCACGCCGCGCTGTGTCTGCTTCCCGCCTGTCGGCGGCGGCTGAAGGTGGTCGCAGCAGCAGGCGCATTACGGGGTAGGCGAGCGCATCCAGACAGCGTCTCTACGCACATTTCGCGTCCTTTGGCAAGAGTCGTCGCGTGCGTGCGCCGCAACACTACTTAGACGATCGCGTTCGGGCGTCATTTTTAAGCAGTGCAGCGCAGGATTCAGCGTTTGTAGCATTCTCTCGAGAGGATGCCACGGCGCTGGACGGCAGTCCCACTTTCCCTTCAGACGTCTGCCGCGGAAAGCACAAGGAAGCTGCAAACTAGCTGAGCATCGGTGGTTCAGTGGTAGAATGCTCGCCTGCCACGCGGGCGGCCCGGGTTCGATTCCCGGCCGATGCATCATTTTTTTTTTTTCCCGATAGTGGAGCTGCGTGTCCTTCGCACTCGAAGTGCGTGGGCCACGAGAATGAACCGCGGGATTCCGTGTGGAAACAACCAAACACGCAGCGCGCACGTCTTCTCGTTTGGACTCCTGCGTGCTATTGTGCATACTGGCGTCGGCCTATCATCGCAAGTTGCCTGCAGCGCCGGGAATGCACGTGTAGTAACAGAAGAAATGAGCCAGCAAGTGCAGACTCTCTACCACTAGTATTTGCTACTTGCCGAGATTCCAGAAGGTTTGGCAGTAGGCAGCGCCTCGGTAGCGCAGTAGGCAGCGCGTAAGTCTCATAATCTTAAGGTCGTGAGTTCGATCCTCACCCGGGGCATTTAATTTACTTACGTTCACAGCTAAATTGACGGCTCTGGGGTTGCGAAGGAGCAAAACAGCTTGTAGTTTGTTATCCATAAGGCTTCAACAACTCAGCGTGAAAATGCTTACTTCCCGTTATTACTACTTGCAGTTCTTTTGTGAAATTTTCAAGAAAAAATGTACTAGTAATAAAACTGAATTTCGTATGATATAACATGTAAAGTCACACAGTGTATGACCTGCTATATAATGACAGGCTGCAGGTCTTTACTTGCGAAATAAGTAAATAAATATTACTACTCACAGCTTTGCTTTTCCTCCTACCCCTGTAACAACGAGGCCAAAAGCAACGGACTGTGACTTTTGCCATGCGCGCCTCGGCATGGGAGAGCGAAAAGATGCTCGCAAACAGGGAAAGTGCGACACGGAAAGCCAGTGGAGGGGGTGTAAACCCCAAAAATAAGCGTGCGCGTCCGGTGTGGTCTAGTGGCTAGGATACCTGGCTTTCACCCAGGAGGCCCGGGTTCGATTCCCGGTACCGGAATGTAATTTTTTCGGAACAAATCACGACAAGTTTGGACCCTGCGAAATGCTGTTTCACGTCCTCCTCGCGTTATAGCTACTGGTTCATAAACGTGAGCTGAAAACAGTCGAGAGAAACGGGCACGCAATGAAATTACTACGAGCAGCGGAATAAAGGGAGAAGAGACCCTGGTCCACTGTTGGACTGCTACCATAGAAATGTTACCTGTAAATACGCAGAGCCACTCCGTCTAAGCGCTGGAAGACGGAGTGCACCGAGGCCCGTTAGCTCAGTTGGTTAGAGCGTCGTGCTAATAACGCGAAGGTCGTGGGTTCGATCCCCCCACGGGCCACTTCAATTTTACTACTTCAAAAAGGCAACGCCGATTTCCCCGGGCAAGTATGGTGACAAAGAAATCGTCACATTGTGTGGGAGCTGATAGGGGACCCGAAAGCGACTTGTCGGGACGCGCTAAAACACTTCACAGGTCACAGCACGCTGAACACACAGTTTGTCGTCCGATCACCGCTACTGCGCGACGCTGGGCGTTGTCAGTGCTTGGGCGGGTGACCGCCTGCGAACACAGGGCGCTGCCGACAGTTTCAATTCGTATTTCTCTTTTCTCGTCGGTTTCGGAGCTGCAGCGCTATTCGGTCTAGGGCACTGGCGCCACGTTTTGCCTCTCGGTATGCCAAGTCGCGCCGTGCGGCCACAGTGAAATGAAGGAGCGTGTTGTAAAATTTTCAACAAAGAAAAAAAGAAATGTGCTAGTAATAAAACTGAATTTGTCTGACAGAACATGTAAAATCACACAATGCACGATAACAGGCAGCAGGTCTTTACTTGAGGCATAAGTAATGTTGTGCCCGCCTCGCCATACCTCTCTCAGTCGTTTCGCGTGCTTGTCCTTCTGATATAGGCCGATTGGAGAGCGTCAGCTCTCGCGTCAGCCGAGCAAAGTCGAGACAAGTCGAGACTCAAGCGGAATCGACGCACACAATATAGGGTGGCCTGCAGCCAGTAAGAGGAGGAAAGAAACATTAATTTAATGACGCGTGGCAAAAGTACTCATACGCAGAAGTAAAACGCAGGCTGCGGTGGCCGGGAATCGAACCCGGATCAACTGCTTGGAAGGCAACTATGCTGACCATTACACCACCACCGCACGGTTTTCTTCCGCGCACGCCGCGCTGTGTCTGCTTCCCGCCTGTCGGCGGCGGCTGAAGGTGGTCGCAGCAGCAGGCGCATTACGGGGTAGGCGAGCGCATCCAGACAGCGTCTCTACGCACATTTCGCGTCCTTTGGCAAGAGTCGTCGCGTGCGTGCGCCGCAACACTACTTAGACGATCGCGTTCGGGCGTCATTTTTAAGCAGTGCAGCGCAGGATTCAGCGTTTGTAGCATTCTCTCGAGAGGATGCCACGGCGCTGGACGGCAGTCCCACTTTCCCTTCAGACGTCTGCCGCGGAAAGCACAAGGAAGCTGCAAACTAGCTGAGCATCGGTGGTTCAGTGGTAGAATGCTCGCCTGCCACGCGGGCGGCCCGGGTTCGATTCCCGGCCGATGCATCATTTTTTTTTTTTTCCCGATAGTGGAGCTGCGTGTCCTTCGCACTCGAAGTGCGTGGGCCACGAGAATGAACCGCGGGATTCCGTGTGGAAACAACCAAACACGCAGCGCGCACGTCTTCTCGTTTGGACTCCTGCGTGCTATTGTGCATACTGGCGTCGGCCTATCATCGCAAGTTGCCTGCAGCGCCGGGAATGCACGTGTAGTAACAGAAGAAATGAGCCAGCAAGTGCAGACTCTCTACCACTAGTATTTGCTACTTGCCGAGATTCCAGAAGGTTTGGCAGTAGGCAGCGCCTCGGTAGCGCAGTAGGCAGCGCGTAAGTCTCATAATCTTAAGGTCGTGAGTTCGATCCTCACCCGGGGCATTTAATTTACTTACGTTCACAGCTAAATTGACGGCTCTGGGGTTGCGAAGGAGCAAAACAGCTTGTAGTTTGTTATCCATAAGGCTTCAACAACTCAGCGTGAAAATGCTTACTTCCCGTTATTACTACTTGCAGTTCTTTTGTGAAATTTTCAAGAAAAAATGTACTAGTAATAAAACTGAATTTCGTATGATATAACATGTAAAGTCACACAGTGTATGACCTGCTATATAATGACAGGCTGCAGGTCTTTACTTGCGAAATAAGTAAATAAATATTACTACTCACAGCTTTGCTTTTCCTCCTACCCCTGTAACAACGAGGCCAAAAGCAACGGACTGTGACTTTTGCCATGCGCGCCTCGGCATGGGAGAGCGAAAAGATGCTCGCAAACAGGGAAAGTGCGACACGGAAAGCCAGTGGAGGGGGTGTAAACCCCAAAAATAAGCGTGCGCGTCCGGTGTGGTCTAGTGGCTAGGATACCTGGCTTTCACCCAGGAGGCCCGGGTTCGATTCCCGGTACCGGAATGTAATTTTTTCGGAACAAATCACGACAAGTTTGGACCCTGCGAAATGCTGTTTCACGTCCTCCTCGCGTTATAGCTACTGGTTCATAAACGTGAGCTGAAAACAGTCGAGAGAAACGGGCACGCAATGAAATTACTACGAGCAGCGGAATAAAGGGAGAAGAGACCCTGGTCCACTGTTGGACTGCTACCATAGAAATGTTACCTGTAAATACGCAGAGCCACTCCGTCTAAGCGCTGGAAGACGGAGTGCACCGAGGCCCGTTAGCTCAGTTGGTTAGAGCGTCGTGCTAATAACGCGAAGGTCGTGGGTTCGATCCCCCCACGGGCCACTTCGATTTTACTACTTCAAAAAGGCAACGCCGATTTCCCCGGGCAAGTATGGTGACAAAGAAATCGTCACATTGTGTGGGAGCTGATAGGGGACCCGAAAGCGACTTGTCGGGACGCGCTAAAACACTTCACAGGTCACAGCACGCTGAACACACAGTTTGTCGTCCGATCACCGCTACTGCGCGACGCTGGGCGTTGTCAGTGCTTGGGCGGGTGACCGCCTGCGAACACAGGGCGCTGCCGACAGTTTCAATTCGTATTTCTCTTTTCTCGTCGGTTTCGGAGCTGCAGCGCTATTCGGTCTAGGGCACTGGCGCCACGTTTTGCCTCTCGGTATGCCAAGTCGCGCCGTGCGGCCACAGTGAAATGAAGGAGCGTGTTGTAAAATTTTCAACAAAGAAAAAAAGAAATGTGCTAGTAATAAAACTGAATTTGTCTGACAGAACATGTAAAATCACACAATGCACGATAACAGGCAGCAGGTCTTTACTTGAGGCATAAGTAATGTTGTGCCCGCCTCGCCATACCTCTCTCAGTCGTTTCGCGTGCTTGTCCTTCTGATATAGGCCGATTGGAGAGCGTCAGCTCTCGCGTCAGCCGAGCAAAGTCGAGACAAGTCGAGACTCAAGCGGAATCGACGCACACAATATAGGGTGGCCTGCAGCCAGTAAGAGGAGGAAAGAAACATTAATTTAATGACGCGTGGCAAAAGTACTCATACGCAGAAGTAAAACGCAGGCTGCGGTGGCCGGGAATCGAACCCGGATCAACTGCTTGGAAGGCAACTATGCTGACCATTACACCACCACCGCACGGTTTTCTTCCGCGCACGCCGCGCTGTGTCTGCTTCCCGCCTGTCGGCGGCGGCTGAAGGTGGTCGCAGCAGCAGGCGCATTACGGGGTAGGCGAGCGCATCCAGACAGCGTCTCTACGCACATTTCGCGTCCTTTGGCAAGAGTCGTCGCGTGCGTGCGCCGCAACACTACTTAGACGATCGCGTTCGGGCGTCATTTTTAAGCAGTGCAGCGCAGGATTCAGCGTTTGTAGCATTCTCTCGAGAGGATGCCACGGCGCTGGACGGCAGTCCCACTTTCCCTTCAGACGTCTGCCGCGGAAAGCACAAGGAAGCTGCAAACTAGCTGAGCATCGGTGGTTCAGTGGTAGAATGCTCGCCTGCCACGCGGGCGGCCCGGGTTCGATTCCCGGCCGATGCATCATTTTTTTTTTTTCCCGATAGTGGAGCTGCGTGTCCTTCGCACTCGAAGTGCGTGGGCCACGAGAATGAACCGCGGGATTCCGTGTGGAAACAACCAAACACGCAGCGCGCACGTCTTCTCGTTTGGACTCCTGCGTGCTATTGTGCATACTGGCGTCGGCCTATCATCGCAAGTTGCCTGCAGCGCCAGGAATGCACGTGTAGTAACAGAAGAAATGAGCCAGCAAGTGCAGACTCTCTACCACTAGTATTTGCTACTTGCCGAGATTCCAGAAGGTTTGGCCATCACGTGCCTCGGTAGCGCAGTAGGCAGCGCGTAAGTCTCATAATCTTAAGGTCGTGAGTTCGATCCTCACCCGGGGCATTTAATTTACTTCCGTTCACAGCTAAATTGACGGCTCTGGGGTTGCGAAGGAGCAAAACAGCTTGTAGTTTGTTATCCATAAGGCTTCAACAACTCAGCGTGAAAATGCTTACTTCCCGTTATTACTACTTGCAGTTCTTTTGTGAAATTTTCAAGAAAAAATGTACTAGTAATAAAACTGAATTTCGTATGATATAACATGTAAAGTCACACAGTGTATGACCTGCTATATAATGACAGGCTGCAGGTCTTTACTTGCGAAATAAGTAAATAAATATTACTACTCACAGCTTTGCTTTTCCTCCTACCCCTGTAACAACGAGGCCAAAAGCAACGGACTGTGACTTTTGCCATGCGCGCCTCGGCATGGGAGAGCGAAAAGATGCTCGCAAACAGGGAAAGTGCGACACGGAAAGCCAGTGGAGGGGGTGTAAACCCCAAAAATAAGCGTGCGCGTCCGGTGTGGTCTAGTGGCTAGGATACCTGGCTTTCACCCAGGAGGCCCGGGTTCGATTCCCGGTACCGGAATGTAATTTTTTCGGAACAAATCACGACAAGTTTGGACCCTGCGAAATGCTGTTTCACGTCCTCCTCGCGTTATAGCTACTGGTTCATAAACGTGAGCTGAAAACAGTCGAGAGAAACGGGCACGCAATGAAATTACTACGAGCAGCGGAATAAAGGGAGAAGAGACCCTGGTCCACTGTTGGACTGCTACCATAGAAATGTTACCTGTAAATACGCAGAGCCACTCCGTCTAAGCGCTGGAAGACGGAGTGCACCGAGGCCCGTTAGCTCAGTTGGTTAGAGCGTCGTGCTAATAACGCGAAGGTCGTGGGTTCGATCCCCCCACGGGCCACTTCGATTTTACTACTTCAAAAAGGCAACGCCGATTTCCCCGGGCAAGTATGGTGACAAAGAAATCGTCACATTGTGTGGGAGCTGATAGGGGACCCGAAAGCGACTTGTCGGGACGCGCTAAAACACTTCACAGGTCACAGCACGCTGAACACACAGTTTGTCGTCCGATCACCGCTACTGCGCGACGCTGGGCGTTGTCAGTGCTTGGGCGGGTGACCGCCTGCGAACACAGGGCGCTGCCGACAGTTTCAATTCGTATTTCTCTTTTCTCGTCGGTTTCGGAGCTGCAGCGCTATTCGGTCTAGGGCACTGGCGCCACGTTTTGCCTCTCGGTATGCCAAGTCGCGCCGTGCGGCCACAGTGAAATGAAGGAGCGTGTTGTAAAATTTTCAACAAAGAAAAAAAGAAATGTGCTAGTAATAAAACTGAATTTGTCTGACAGAACATGTAAAATCACACAATGCACGATAACAGGCAGCAGGTCTTTACTTGAGGCATAAGTAATGTTGTGCCCGCCTCGCCATACCTCTCTCAGTCGTTTCGCGTGCTTGTCCTTCTGATATAGGCCGATTGGAGAGCGTCAGCTCTCGCGTCAGCCGAGCAAAGTCGAGACAAGTCGAGACTCAAGCGGAATCGACGCACACAATATAGGGTGGCCTGCAGCCAGTAAGAGGAGGAAAGAAACATTAATTTAATGACGCGTGGCAAAAGTACTCATACGCAGAAGTAAAACGCAGGCTGCGGTGGCCGGGAATCGAACCCGGATCAACTGCTTGGAAGGCAACTATGCTGACCATTACACCACCACCGCACGGTTTTCTTCCGCGCACGCCGCGCTGTGTCTGCTTCCCGCCTGTCGGCGGCGGCTGAAGGTGGTCGCAGCAGCAGGCGCATTACGGGGTAGGCGAGCGCATCCAGACAGCGTCTCTACGCACATTTCGCGTCCTTTGGCAAGAGTCGTCGCGTGCGTGCGCCGCAACACTACTTAGACGATCGCGTTCGGGCGTCATTTTTAAGCAGTGCAGCGCAGGATTCAGCGTTTGTAGCATTCTCTCGAGAGGATGCCACGGCGCTGGACGGCAGTCCCACTTTCCCTTCAGACGTCTGCCGCGGAAAGCACAAGGAAGCTGCAAACTAGCTGAGCATCGGTGGTTCAGTGGTAGAATGCTCGCCTGCCACGCGGGCGGACCGGGTTCGATTCCCGGCCGATGCATCATTTTGTTTTTTCCCCGATAGTGGAGCTGCGTGTCCTTCGCACTCGAAGTGCGTGGGCCACGAGAATGAACCGCGGGATTCCGTGTGGAAACAACCAAACACGCAGCGCGCACGTCTTCTCGTTTGGACTCCTGCGTGCTATTGTGCATACTGGCGTCGGCCTATCATCGCAAGTTGCCTGCAGCGCCGGGAATGCACGTGTAGTAACAGAAGAAATGAGCCAGCAAGTGCAGACTCTCTACCACTAGTATTTGCTACTTGCCGAGATTCCAGAAGGTTTGGCCATCACGTGCCTCGGTAGCGCAGTAGGCAGCGCGTAAGTCTCATAATCTTAAGGTCGTGAGTTCGATCCTCACCCGGGGCATTTAATTTACTTCCGTTCACAGCTAAATTGACGGCTCTGGGCTTGCGAAGGAGCAAAACAGCTTGTAGTTTGTTATCCATAAGGCTTCAACAACTCAGCGTGAAAATGCTTACTTCCCGTTATTACTACTTGCAGTTCTTTTGTGAAATTTTCAAGAAAAAATGTACTAGTAATAAAACTGAATTTCGTATGATATAACATGTAAAGTCACACAGTGTATGACCTGCTATATAATGACAGGCTGCAGGTCTTTACTTGCGAAATAAGTAAATAAATATTACTACTCACAGCTTTGCTTTTCCTCCTACCCCTGTAACAACGAGGCCAAAAGCAACGGACTGTGACTTTTGCCATGCGCGCCTCGGCATGGGAGAGCGAAAAGATGCTCGCAAACAGGGAAAGTGCGACACGGAAAGCCAGTGGAGGGGGTGTAAACCCCAAAAATAAGCGTGCGCGTCCGGTGTGGTCTAGTGGCTAGGATACCTGGCTTTCACCCAGGAGGCCCGGGTTCGATTCCCGGTACCGGAATGTAATTTTTTCGGAACAAATCACGACAAGTTTGGACCCTGCGAAATGCTGTTTCACGTCCTCCTCGCGTTATAGCTACTGGTTCATAAACGTGAGCTGAAAACAGTCGAGAGAAACGGGCACGCAATGAAATTACTACGAGCAGCGGAATAAAGGGAGAAGAGACCCTGGTCCACTGTTGGACTGCTACCATAGAAATGTTACCTGTAAATACGCAGAGCCACTCCGTCTAAGCGCTGGAAGACGGAGTGCACCGAGGCCCGTTAGCTCAGTTGGTTAGAGCGTCGTGCTAATAACGCGAAGGTCGTGGGTTCGATCCCCCCACGGGCCACTTCCATTTTACTACTTCAAAAAGGCAACGCCGATTTCCCCGGGCAAGTATGGTGACAAAGAAATCGTCACATTGTGTGGGAGCTGATAGGGGACCCGAAAGCGACTTGTCGGGACGTGCTAAAACACTTCACAGGTCACAGCACGCTGAACACACAGTTTGTCGTCCGATCACCGCTACTGCGCGACGCTGGGCGTTGTCAGTGCTTGGGCGGGTGACCGCCTGCGAACACAGGGCGCTGCCGACAGTTTCAATTCGTATTTCTCTTTTCTCGTCGGTTTCGGAGCTGCAGCGCTATTCGGTCTAGGGCACTGGCGCCACGTTTTGCCTCTCGGTATGCCAAGTCGCGCCGTGCGGCCACAGTGAAATGAAGGAGCGTGTTGTAAAATTTTCAACAAAGAAAAAAAGAAATGTGCTAGTAATAAAACTGAATTTGTCTGACAGAACATGTAAAATCACACAATGCACGATAACAGGCAGCAGGTCTTTACTTGAGGCATAAGTAATGTTGTGCCCGCCTCGCCATACCTCTCTCAGTCGTTTCGCGTGCTTGTCCTTCTGATATAGGCCGATTGGAGAGCGTCAGCTCTCGCGTCAGCCGAGCAAAGTCGAGACAAGTCGAGACTCAAGCGGAATCGACGCACACAATATAGGGTGGCCTGCAGCCAGTAAGAGGAGGAAAGAAACATTAATTTAATGACGCGTGGCAAAAGTACTCATACGCAGAAGTAAAACGCAGGCTGCGGTGGCCGGGAATCGAACCCGGATCAACTGCTTGGAAGGCAACTATGCTGACCATTACACCACCACCGCACGGTTTTCTTCCGCGCACGCCGCGCTGTGTCTGCTTCCCGCCTGTCGGCGGCGGCTGAAGGTGGTCGCAGCAGCAGGCGCATTACGGGGTAGGCGAGCGCATCCAGACAGCGTCTCTACGCACATTTCGCGTCCTTTGGCAAGAGTCGTCGCGTGCGTGCGCCGCAACACTACTTAGACGATCGCGTTCGGGCGTCATTTTTAAGCAGTGCAGCGCAGGATTCAGCGTTTGTAGCATTCTCTCGAGAGGATGCCACGGCGCTGGACGGCAGTCCCACTTTCCCTTCAGACGTCTGCCGCGGAAAGCACAAGGAAGCTGCAAACTAGCTGAGCATCGGTGGTTCAGTGGTAGAATGCTCGCCTGCCACGCGGGCGGACCGGGTTCGATTCCCGGCCGATGCATCATTTTGTTTTTTCCCCGATAGTGGAGCTGCGTGTCCTTCGCACTCGAAGTGCGTGGGCCACGAGAATGAACCGCGGGATTCCGTGTGGAAACAACCAAACACGCAGCGCGCACGTCTTCTCGTTTGGACTCCTGCGTGCTATTGTGCATACTGGCGTCGGCCTATCATCGCAAGTTGCCTGCAGCGCCGGGAATGCACGTGTAGTAACAGAAGAAATGAGCCAGCAAGTGCAGACTCTCTACCACTAGTATTTGCTACTTGCCGAGATTCCAGAAGGTTTGGCCATCACGTGCCTCGGTAGCGCAGTAGGCAGCGCGTAAGTCTCATAATCTTAAGGTCGTGAGTTCGATCCTCACCCGGGGCATTTAATTTACTTCCGTTCACAGCTAAATTGACGGCTCTGGGGTTGCGAAGGAGCAAAACAGCTTGTAGTTTGTTATCCATAAGGCTTCAACAACTCAGCGTGAAAATGCTTACTTCCCGTTATTACTACTTGCAGTTCTTTTGTGAAATTTTCAAGAAAAAATGTACTAGTAATAAAACTGAATTTCGTATGATATAACATGTAAAGTCACACAGTGTATGACCTGCTATATAATGACAGGCTGCAGGTCTTTACTTGCGAAATAAGTAAATAAATATTACTACTCACAGCTTTGCTTTTCCTCCTACCCCTGTAACAACGAGGCCAAAAGCAACGGACTGTGACTTTTGCCATGCGCGCCTCGGCATGGGAGAGCGAAAAGATGCTCGCAAACAGGGAAAGTGCGACACGGAAAGCCAGTGGAGGGGGTGTAAACCCCAAAAATAAGCGTGCGCGTCCGGTGTGGTCTAGTGGCTAGGATACCTGGCTTTCACCCAGGAGGCCCGGGTTCGATTCCCGGTACCGGAATGTAATTTTTTCGGAACAAATCACGACAAGTTTGGACCCTGCGAAATGCTGTTTCACGTCCTCCTCGCGTTATAGCTACTGGTTCATAAACGTGAGCTGAAAACAGTCGAGAGAAACGGGCACGCAATGAAATTACTACGAGCAGCGGAATAAAGGGAGAAGAGACCCTGGTCCACTGTTGGACTGCTACCATAGAAATGTTACCTGTAAATACGCAGAGCCACTCCGTCTAAGCGCTGGAAGACGGAGTGCACCGAGGCCCGTTAGCTCAGTTGGTTAGAGCGTCGTGCTAATAACGCGAAGGTCGTGGGTTCGATCCCCCCACGGGCCACTTCCATTTTACTACTTCAAAAAGGCAACGCCGATTTCCCCGGGCAAGTATGGTGACAAAGAAATCGTCACATTGTGTGGGAGCTGATAGGGGACCCGAAAGCGACTTGTCGGGACGTGCTAAAACACTTCACAGGTCACAGCACGCTGAACACACAGTTTGTCGTCCGATCACCGCTACTGCGCGACGCTGGGCGTTGTCAGTGCTTGGGCGGGTGACCGCCTGCGAACACAGGGCGCTGCCGACAGTTTCAATTCGTATTTCTCTTTTCTCGTCGGTTTCGGAGCTGCAGCGCTATTCGGTCTAGGGCACTGGCGCCACGTTTTGCCTCTCGGTATGCCAAGTCGCGCCGTGCGGCCACAGTGAAATGAAGGAGCGTGTTGTAAAATTTTCAACAAAGAAAAAAAGAAATGTGCTAGTAATAAAACTGAATTTGTCTGACAGAACATGTAAAATCACACAATGCACGATAACAGGCAGCAGGTCTTTACTTGAGGCATAAGTAATGTTGTGCCCGCCTCGCCATACCTCTCTCAGTCGTTTCGCGTGCTTGTCCTTCTGATATAGGCCGATTGGAGAGCGTCAGCTCTCGCGTCAGCCGAGCAAAGTCGAGACAAGTCGAGACTCAAGCGGAATCGACGCACACAATATAGGGTGGCCTGCAGCCAGTAAGAGGAGGAAAGAAACATTAATTTAATGACGCGTGGCAAAAGTACTCATACGCAGAAGTAAAACGCAGGCTGCGGTGGCCGGGAATCGAACCCGGATCAACTGCTTGGAAGGCAACTATGCTGACCATTACACCACCACCGCACGGTTTTCTTCCGCGCACGCCGCGCTGTGTCTGCTTCCCGCCTGTCGGCGGCGGCTGAAGGTGGTCGCAGCAGCAGGCGCATTACGGGGTAGGCGAGCGCATCCAGACAGCGTCTCTACGCACATTTCGCGTCCTTTGGCAAGAGTCGTCGCGTGCGTGCGCCGCAACACTACTTAGACGATCGCGTTCGGGCGTCATTTTTAAGCAGTGCAGCGCAGGATTCAGCGTTTGTAGCATTCTCTCGAGAGGATGCCACGGCGCTGGACGGCAGTCCCACTTTCCCTTCAGACGTCTGCCGCGGAAAGCACAAGGAAGCTGCAAACTAGCTGAGCATCGGTGGTTCAGTGGTAGAATGCTCGCCTGCCACGCGGGCGGCCCGGGTTCGATTCCCGGCCGATGCATCATTTTGTTTTTTCCCCGATAGTGGAGCTGCGTGTCCTTCGCACTCGAAGTGCGTGGGCCACGAGAATGAACCGCGGGATTCCGTGTGGAAACAACCAAACACGCAGCGCGCACGTCTTCTCGTTTGGACTCCTGCGTGCTATTGTGCATACTGGCGTCGGCCTATCATCGCAAGTTGCCTGCAGCGCCGGGAATGCACGTGTAGTAACAGAAGAAATGAGCCAGCAAGTGCAGACTCTCTACCACTAGTATTTGCTACTTGCCGAGATTCCAGAAGGTTTGGCCATCACGTGCCTCGGTAGCGCAGTAGGCAGCGCGTAAGTCTCATAATCTTAAGGTCGTGAGTTCGATCCTCACCCGGGGCATTTAATTTACTTCCGTTCACAGCTAAATTGACGGCTCTGGGGTTGCGAAGGAGCAAAACAGCTTGTAGTTTGTTATCCATAAGGCTTCAACAACTCAGCGTGAAAATGCTTACTTCCCGTTATTACTACTTGCAGTTCTTTTGTGAAATTTTCAAGAAAAAATGTACTAGTAATAAAACTGAATTTCGTATGATATAACATGTAAAGTCACACAGTGTATGACCTGCTATATAATGACAGGCTGCAGGTCTTTACTTGCGAAATAAGTAAATAAATATTACTACTCACAGCTTTGCTTTTCCTCCTACCCCTGTAACAACGAGGCCAAAAGCAACGGACTGTGACTTTTGCCATGCGCGCCTCGGCATGGGAGAGCGAAAAGATGCTCGCAAACAGGGAAAGTGCGACACGGAAAGCCAGTGGAGGGGGTGTAAACCCCAAAAATAAGCGTGCGCGTCCGGTGTGGTCTAGTGGCTAGGATACCTGGCTTTCACCCAGGAGGCCCGGGTTCGATTCCCGGTACCGGAATGTAATTTTTTCGGAACAAATCACGACAAGTTTGGACCCTGCGAAATGCTGTTTCACGTCCTCCTCGCGTTATAGCTACTGGTTCATAAACGTGAGCTGAAAACAGTCGAGAGAAACGGGCACGCAATGAAATTACTACGAGCAGCGGAATAAAGGGAGAAGAGACCCTGGTCCACTGTTGGACTGCTACCATAGAAATGTTACCTGTAAATACGCAGAGCCACTCCGTCTAAGCGCTGGAAGACGGAGTGCACCGAGGCCCGTTAGCTCAGTTGGTTAGAGCGTCGTGCTAATAACGCGAAGGTCGTGGGTTCGATCCCCCCACGGGCCACTTCGATTTTACTACTTCAAAAAGGCAACGCCGATTTCCCCGGGCAAGTATGGTGACAAAGAAATCGTCACATTGTGTGGGAGCTGATAGGGGACCCGAAAGCGACTTGTCGGGACGCGCTAAAACACTTCACAGGTCACAGCACGCTGAACACACAGTTTGTCGTCCGATCACCGCTACTGCGCGACGCTGGGCGTTGTCAGTGCTTGGGCGGGTGACCGCCTGCGAACACAGGGCGCTGCCGACAGTTTCAATTCGTATTTCTCTTTTCTCGTCGGTTTCGGAGCTGCAGCGCTATTCGGTCTAGGGCACTGGCGCCACGTTTTGCCTCTCGGTATGCCAAGTCGCGCCGTGCGGCCACAGTGAAATGAAGGAGCGTGTTGTAAAATTTTCAACAAAGAAAAAAAGAAATGTGCTAGTAATAAAACTGAATTTGTCTGACAGAACATGTAAAATCACACAATGCACGATAACAGGCAGCAGGTCTTTACTTGAGGCATAAGTAATGTTGTGCCCGCCTCGCCATACCTCTCTCAGTCGTTTCGCGTGCTTGTCCTTCTGATATAGGCCGATTGGAGAGCGTCAGCTCTCGCGTCAGCCGAGCAAAGTCGAGACAAGTCGAGACTCAAGCGGAATCGACGCACACAATATAGGGTGGCCTGCAGCCAGTAAGAGGAGGAAAGAAACATTAATTTAATGACGCGTGGCAAAAGTACTCATACGCAGAAGTAAAACGCAGGCTGCGGTGGCCGGGAATCGAACCCGGATCAACTGCTTGGAAGGCAACTATGCTGACCATTACACCACCACCGCACGGTTTTCTTCCGCGCACGCCGCGCTGTGTCTGCTTCCCGCCTGTCGGCGGCGGCTGAAGGTGGTCGCAGCAGCAGGCGCATTACGGGGTAGGCGAGCGCATCCAGACAGCGTCTCTACGCACATTTCGCGTCCTTTGGCAAGAGTCGTCGCGTGCGTGCGCCGCAACACTACTTAGACGATCGCGTTCGGGCGTCATTTTTAAGCAGTGCAGCGCAGGATTCAGCGTTTGTAGCATTCTCTCGAGAGGATGCCACGGCGCTGGACGGCAGTCCCACTTTCCCTTCAGACGTCTGCCGCGGAAAGCACAAGGAAGCTGCAAACTAGCTGAGCATCGGTGGTTCAGTGGTAGAATGCTCGCCTGCCACGCGGGCGGCCCGGGTTCGATTCCCGGCCGATGCATCATTTTGTTTTTTCCCCGATAGTGGAGCTGCGTGTCCTTCGCACTCGAAGTGCGTGGGCCACGAGAATGAACCGCGGGATTCCGTGTGGAAACAACCAAACACGCAGCGCGCACGTCTTCTCGTTTGGACTCCTGCGTGCTATTGTGCATACTGGCGTCGGCCTATCATCGCAAGTTGCCTGCAGCGCCAGGAATGCACGTGTAGTAACAGAAGAAATGAGCCAGCAAGTGCAGACTCTCTACCACTAGTATTTGCTACTTGCCGAGATTCCAGAAGGTTTGGCCATCACGTGCCTCGGTAGCGCAGTAGGCAGCGCGTAAGTCTCATAATCTTAAGGTCGTGAGTTCGATCCTCACCCGGGGCATTTAATTTACTTCCGTTCACAGCTAAATTGACGGCTCTGGGGTTGCGAAGGAGCAAAACAGCTTGTAGTTTGTTATCCATAAGGCTTCAACAACTCAGCGTGAAAATGCTTACTTCCCGTTATTACTACTTGCAGTTCTTTTGTGAAATTTTCAAGAAAAAATGTACTAGTAATAAAACTGAATTTCGTATGATATAACATGTAAAGTCACACAGTGTATGACCTGCTATATAATGACAGGCTGCAGGTCTTTACTTGCGAAATAAGTAAATAAATATTACTACTCACAGCTTTGCTTTTCCTCCTACCCCTGTAACAACGAGGCCAAAAGCAACGGACTGTGACTTTTGCCATGCGCGCCTCGGCATGGGAGAGCGAAAAGATGCTCGCAAACAGGGAAAGTGCGACACGGAAAGCCAGTGGAGGGGGTGTAAACCCCAAAAATAAGCGTGCGCGTCCGGTGTGGTCTAGTGGCTAGGATACCTGGCTTTCACCCAGGAGGCCCGGGTTCGATTCCCGGTACCGGAATGTAATTTTTTCGGAACAAATCACGACAAGTTTGGACCCTGCGAAATGCTGTTTCACGTCCTCCTCGCGTTATAGCTACTGGTTCATAAACGTGAGCTGAAAACAGTCGAGAGAAACGGGCACGCAATGAAATTACTACGAGCAGCGGAATAAAGGGAGAAGAGACCCTGGTCCACTGTTGGACTGCTACCATAGAAATGTTACCTGTAAATACGCAGAGCCACTCCGTCTAAGCGCTGGAAGACGGAGTGCACCGAGGCCCGTTAGCTCAGTTGGTTAGAGCGTCGTGCTAATAACGCGAAGGTCGTGGGTTCGATCCCCCCACGGGCCACTTCGATTTTACTACTTCAAAAAGGCAACGCCGATTTCCCCGGGCAAGTATGGTGACAAAGAAATCGTCACATTGTGTGGGAGCTGATAGGGGACCCGAAAGCGACTTGTCGGGACGCGCTAAAACACTTCACAGGTCACAGCACGCTGAACACACAGTTTGTCGTCCGATCACCGCTACTGCGCGACGCTGGGCGTTGTCAGTGCTTGGGCGGGTGACCGCCTGCGAACACAGGGCGCTGCCGACAGTTTCAATTCGTATTTCTCTTTTCTCGTCGGTTTCGGAGCTGCAGCGCTATTCGGTCTAGGGCACTGGCGCCACGTTTTGCCTCTCGGTATGCCAAGTCGCGCCGTGCGGCCACAGTGAAATGAAGGAGCGTGTTGTAAAATTTTCAACAAAGAAAAAAAGAAATGTGCTAGTAATAAAACTGAATTTGTCTGACAGAACATGTAAAATCACACAATGCACGATAACAGGCAGCAGGTCTTTACTTGAGGCATAAGTAATGTTGTGCCCGCCTCGCCATACCTCTCTCAGTCGTTTCGCGTGCTTGTCCTTCTGATATAGGCCGATTGGAGAGCGTCAGCTCTCGCGTCAGCCGAGCAAAGTCGAGACAAGTCGAGACTCAAGCGGAATCGACGCACACAATATAGGGTGGCCTGCAGCCAGTAAGAGGAGGAAAGAAACATTAATTTAATGACGCGTGGCAAAAGTACTCATACGCAGAAGTAAAACGCAGGCTGCGGTGGCCGGGAATCGAACCCGGATCAACTGCTTGGAAGGCAACTATGCTGACCATTACACCACCACCGCACGGTTTTCTTCCGCGCACGCCGCGCTGTGTCTGCTTCCCGCCTGTCGGCGGCGGCTGAAGGTGGTCGCAGCAGCAGGCGCATTACGGGGTAGGCGAGCGCATCCAGACAGCGTCTCTACGCACATTTCGCGTCCTTTGGCAAGAGTCGTCGCGTGCGTGCGCCGCAACACTACTTAGACGATCGCGTTCGGGCGTCATTTTTAAGCAGTGCAGCGCAGGATTCAGCGTTTGTAGCATTCTCTCGAGAGGATGCCACGGCGCTGGACGGCAGTCCCACTTTCCCTTCAGACGTCTGCCGCGGAAAGCACAAGGAAGCTGCAAACTAGCTGAGCATCGGTGGTTCAGTGGTAGAATGCTCGCCTGCCACGCGGGCGGCCCGGGTTCGATTCCCGGCCGATGCATCATTTTGTTTTTTCCCCGATAGTGGAGCTGCGTGTCCTTCGCACTCGAAGTGCGTGGGCCACGAGAATGAACCGCGGGATTCCGTGTGGAAACAACCAAACACGCAGCGCGCACGTCTTCTCGTTTGGACTCCTGCGTGCTATTGTGCATACTGGCGTCGGCCTATCATCGCAAGTTGCCTGCAGCGCCGGGAATGCACGTGTAGTAACAGAAGAAATGAGCCAGCAAGTGCAGACTCTCTACCACTAGTATTTGCTACTTGCCGAGATTCCAGAAGGTTTGGCAGTAGGCAGCGCCTCGGTAGCGCAGTAGGCAGCGCGTAAGTCTCATAATCTTAAGGTCGTGAGTTCGATCCTCACCCGGGGCATTTAATTTACTTACGTTCACAGCTAAATTGACGGCTCTGGGGTTGCGAAGGAGCAAAACAGCTTGTAGTTTGTTATCCATAAGGCTTCAACAACTCAGCGTGAAAATGCTTACTTCCCGTTATTACTACTTGCAGTTCTTTTGTGAAATTTTCAAGAAAAAATGTACTAGTAATAAAACTGAATTTCGTATGATATAACATGTAAAGTCACACAGTGTATGACCTGCTATATAATGACAGGCTGCAGGTCTTTACTTGCGAAATAAGTAAATAAATATTACTACTCACAGCTTTGCTTTTCCTCCTACCCCTGTAACAACGAGGCCAAAAGCAACGGACTGTGACTTTTGCCATGCGCGCCTCGGCATGGGAGAGCGAAAAGATGCTCGCAAACAGGGAAAGTGCGACACGGAAAGCCAGTGGAGGGGGTGTAAACCCCAAAAATAAGCGTGCGCGTCCGGTGTGGTCTAGTGGCTAGGATACCTGGCTTTCACCCAGGAGGCCCGGGTTCGATTCCCGGTACCGGAATGTAATTTTTTCGGAACAAATCACGACAAGTTTGGACCCTGCGAAATGCTGTTTCACGTCCTCCTCGCGTTATAGCTACTGGTTCATAAACGTGAGCTGAAAACAGTCGAGAGAAACGGGCACGCAATGAAATTACTACGAGCAGCGGAATAAAGGGAGAAGAGACCCTGGTCCACTGTTGGACTGCTACCATAGAAATGTTACCTGTAAATACGCAGAGCCACTCCGTCTAAGCGCTGGAAGACGGAGTGCACCGAGGCCCGTTAGCTCAGTTGGTTAGAGCGTCGTGCTAATAACGCGAAGGTCGTGGGTTCGATCCCCCCACGGGCCACTTCGATTTTACTACTTCAAAAAGGCAACGCCGATTTCCCCGGGCAAGTATGGTGACAAAGAAATCGTCACATTGTGTGGGAGCTGATAGGGGACCCGAAAGCGACTTGTCGGGACGCGCTAAAACACTTCACAGGTCACAGCACGCTGAACACACAGTTTGTCGTCCGATCACCGCTACTGCGCGACGCTGGGCGTTGTCAGTGCTTGGGCGGGTGACCGCCTGCGAACACAGGGCGCTGCCGACAGTTTCAATTCGTATTTCTCTTTTCTCGTCGGTTTCGGAGCTGCAGCGCTATTCGGTCTAGGGCACTGGCGCCACGTTTTGCCTCTCGGTATGCCAAGTCGCGCCGTGCGGCCACAGTGAAATGAAGGAGCGTGTTGTAAAATTTTCAACAAAGAAAAAAAGAAATGTGCTAGTAATAAAACTGAATTTGTCTGACAGAACATGTAAAATCACACAATGCACGATAACAGGCAGCAGGTCTTTACTTGAGGCATAAGTAATGTTGTGCCCGCCTCGCCATACCTCTCTCAGTCGTTTCGCGTGCTTGTCCTTCTGATATAGGCCGATTGGAGAGCGTCAGCTCTCGCGTCAGCCGAGCAAAGTCGAGACAAGTCGAGACTCAAGCGGAATCGACGCACACAATATAGGGTGGCCTGCAGCCAGTAAGAGGAGGAAAGAAACATTAATTTAATGACGCGTGGCAAAAGTACTCATACGCAGAAGTAAAACGCAGGCTGCGGTGGCCGGGAATCGAACCCGGATCAACTGCTTGGAAGGCAACTATGCTGACCATTACACCACCACCGCACGGTTTTCTTCCGCGCACGCCGCGCTGTGTCTGCTTCCCGCCTGTCGGCGGCGGCTGAAGGTGGTCGCAGCAGCAGGCGCATTACGGGGTAGGCGAGCGCATCCAGACAGCGTCTCTACGCACATTTCGCGTCCTTTGGCAAGAGTCGTCGCGTGCGTGCGCCGCAACACTACTTAGACGATCGCGTTCGGGCGTCATTTTTAAGCAGTGCAGCGCAGGATTCAGCGTTTGTAGCATTCTCTCGAGAGGATGCCACGGCGCTGGACGGCAGTCCCACTTTCCCTTCAGACGTCTGCCGCGGAAAGCACAAGGAAGCTGCAAACTAGCTGAGCATCGGTGGTTCAGTGGTAGAATGCTCGCCTGCCACGCGGGCGGCCCGGGTTCGATTCCCGGCCGATGCATCATTTTGTTTTTTCCCCGATAGTGGAGCTGCGTGTCCTTCGCACTCGAAGTGCGTGGGCCACGAGAATGAACCGCGGGATTCCGTGTGGAAACAACCAAACACGCAGCGCGCACGTCTTCTCGTTTGGACTCCTGCGTGCTATTGTGCATACTGGCGTCGGCCTATCATCGCAAGTTGCCTGCAGCGCCGGGAATGCACGTGTAGTAACAGAAGAAATGAGCCAGCAAGTGCAGACTCTCTACCACTAGTATTTGCTACTTGCCGAGATTCCAGAAGGTTTGGCCATCACGTGCCTCGGTAGCGCAGTAGGCAGCGCGTAAGTCTCATAATCTTAAGGTCGTGAGTTCGATCCTCACCCGGGGCATTTAATTTACTTCCGTTCACAGCTAAATTGACGGCTCTGGGCTTGCGAAGGAGCAAAACAGCTTGTAGTTTGTTATCCATAAGGCTTCAACAACTCAGCGTGAAAATGCTTACTTCCCGTTATTACTACTTGCAGTTCTTTTGTGAAATTTTCAAGAAAAAATGTACTAGTAATAAAACTGAATTTCGTATGATATAACATGTAAAGTCACACAGTGTATGACCTGCTATATAATGACAGGCTGCAGGTCTTTACTTGCGAAATAAGTAAATAAATATTACTACTCACAGCTTTGCTTTTCCTCCTACCCCTGTAACAACGAGGCCAAAAGCAACGGACTGTGACTTTTGCCATGCGCGCCTCGGCATGGGAGAGCGAAAAGATGCTCGCAAACAGGGAAAGTGCGACACGGAAAGCCAGTGGAGGGGGTGTAAACCCCAAAAATAAGCGTGCGCGTCCGGTGTGGTCTAGTGGCTAGGATACCTGGCTTTCACCCAGGAGGCCCGGGTTCGATTCCCGGTACCGGAATGTAATTTTTTCGGAACAAATCACGACAAGTTTGGACCCTGCGAAATGCTGTTTCACGTCCTCCTCGCGTTATAGCTACTGGTTCATAAACGTGAGCTGAAAACAGTCGAGAGAAACGGGCACGCAATGAAATTACTACGAGCAGCGGAATAAAGGGAGAAGAGACCCTGGTCCACTGTTGGACTGCTACCATAGAAATGTTACCTGTAAATACGCAGAGCCACTCCGTCTAAGCGCTGGAAGACGGAGTGCACCGAGGCCCGTTAGCTCAGTTGGTTAGAGCGTCGTGCTAATAACGCGAAGGTCGTGGGTTCGATCCCCCCACGGGCCACTTCGATTTTACTACTTCAAAAAGGCAACGCCGATTTCCCCGGGCAAGTATGGTGACAAAGAAATCGTCACATTGTGTGGGAGCTGATAGGGGACCCGAAAGCGACTTGTCGGGACGCGCTAAAACACTTCACAGGTCACAGCACGCTGAACACACAGTTTGTCGTCCGATCACCGCTACTGCGCGACGCTGGGCGTTGTCAGTGCTTGGGCGGGTGACCGCCTGCGAACACAGGGCGCTGCCGACAGTTTCAATTCGTATTTCTCTTTTCTCGTCGGTTTCGGAGCTGCAGCGCTATTCGGTCTAGGGCACTGGCGCCACGTTTTGCCTCTCGGTATGCCAAGTCGCGCCGTGCGGCCACAGTGAAATGAAGGAGCGTGTTGTAAAATTTTCAACAAAGAAAAAAAGAAATGTGCTAGTAATAAAACTGAATTTGTCTGACAGAACATGTAAAATCACACAATGCACGATAACAGGCAGCAGGTCTTTACTTGAGGCATAAGTAATGTTGTGCCCGCCTCGCCATACCTCTCTCAGTCGTTTCGCGTGCTTGTCCTTCTGATATAGGCCGATTGGAGAGCGTCAGCTCTCGCGTCAGCCGAGCAAAGTCGAGACAAGTCGAGACTCAAGCGGAATCGACGCACACAATATAGGGTGGCCTGCAGCCAGTAAGAGGAGGAAAGAAACATTAATTTAATGACGCGTGGCAAAAGTACTCATACGCAGAAGTAAAACGCAGGCTGCGGTGGCCGGGAATCGAACCCGGATCAACTGCTTGGAAGGCAACTATGCTGACCATTACACCACCACCGCACGGTTTTCTTCCGCGCACGCCGCGCTGTGTCTGCTTCCCGCCTGTCGGCGGCGGCTGAAGGTGGTCGCAGCAGCAGGCGCATTACGGGGTAGGCGAGCGCATCCAGACAGCGTCTCTACGCACATTTCGCGTCCTTTGGCAAGAGTCGTCGCGTGCGTGCGCCGCAACACTACTTAGACGATCGCGTTCGGGCGTCATTTTTAAGCAGTGCAGCGCAGGATTCAGCGTTTGTAGCATTCTCTCGAGAGGATGCCACGGCGCTGGACGGCAGTCCCACTTTCCCTTCAGACGTCTGCCGCGGAAAGCACAAGGAAGCTGCAAACTAGCTGAGCATCGGTGGTTCAGTGGTAGAATGCTCGCCTGCCACGCGGGCGGCCCGGGTTCGATTCCCGGCCGATGCATCATTTTGTTTTTTCCCCGATAGTGGAGCTGCGTGTCCTTCGCACTCGAAGTGCGTGGGCCACGAGAATGAACCGCGGGATTCCGTGTGGAAACAACCAAACACGCAGCGCGCACGTCTTCTCGTTTGGACTCCTGCGTGCTATTGTGCATACTGGCGTCGGCCTATCATCGCAAGTTGCCTGCAGCGCCAGGAATGCACGTGTAGTAACAGAAGAAATGAGCCAGCAAGTGCAGACTCTCTACCACTAGTATTTGCTACTTGCCGAGATTCCAGAAGGTTTGGCCATCACGTGCCTCGGTAGCGCAGTAGGCAGCGCGTAAGTCTCATAATCTTAAGGTCGTGAGTTCGATCCTCACCCGGGGCATTTAATTTACTTCCGTTCACAGCTAAATTGACGGCTCTGGGCTTGCGAAGGAGCAAAACAGCTTGTAGTTTGTTATCCATAAGGCTTCAACAACTCAGCGTGAAAATGCTTACTTCCCGTTATTACTACTTGCAGTTCTTTTGTGAAATTTTCAAGAAAAAATGTACTAGTAATAAAACTGAATTTCGTATGATATAACATGTAAAGTCACACAGTGTATGACCTGCTATATAATGACAGGCTGCAGGTCTTTACTTGCGAAATAAGTAAATAAATATTACTACTCACAGCTTTGCTTTTCCTCCTACCCCTGTAACAACGAGGCCAAAAGCAACGGACTGTGACTTTTGCCATGCGCGCCTCGGCATGGGAGAGCGAAAAGATGCTCGCAAACAGGGAAAGTGCGACACGGAAAGCCAGTGGAGGGGGTGTAAACCCCAAAAATAAGCGTGCGCGTCCGGTGTGGTCTAGTGGCTAGGATACCTGGCTTTCACCCAGGAGGCCCGGGTTCGATTCCCGGTACCGGAATGTAATTTTTTCGGAACAAATCACGACAAGTTTGGACCCTGCGAAATGCTGTTTCACGTCCTCCTCGCGTTATAGCTACTGGTTCATAAACGTGAGCTGAAAACAGTCGAGAGAAACGGGCACGCAATGAAATTACTACGAGCAGCGGAATAAAGGGAGAAGAGACCCTGGTCCACTGTTGGACTGCTACCATAGAAATGTTACCTGTAAATACGCAGAGCCACTCCGTCTAAGCGCTGGAAGACGGAGTGCACCGAGGCCCGTTAGCTCAGTTGGTTAGAGCGTCGTGCTAATAACGCGAAGGTCGTGGGTTCGATCCCCCCACGGGCCACTTCGATTTTACTACTTCAAAAAGGCAACGCCGATTTCCCCGGGCAAGTATGGTGACAAAGAAATCGTCACATTGTGTGGGAGCTGATAGGGGACCCGAAAGCGACTTGTCGGGACGCGCTAAAACACTTCACAGGTCACAGCACGCTGAACACACAGTTTGTCGTCCGATCACCGCTACTGCGCGACGCTGGGCGTTGTCAGTGCTTGGGCGGGTGACCGCCTGCGAACACAGGGCGCTGCCGACAGTTTCAATTCGTATTTCTCTTTTCTCGTCGGTTTCGGAGCTGCAGCGCTATTCGGTCTAGGGCACTGGCGCCACGTTTTGCCTCTCGGTATGCCAAGTCGCGCCGTGCGGCCACAGTGAAATGAAGGAGCGTGTTGTAAAATTTTCAACAAAGAAAAAAAGAAATGTGCTAGTAATAAAACTGAATTTGTCTGACAGAACATGTAAAATCACACAATGCACGATAACAGGCAGCAGGTCTTTACTTGAGGCATAAGTAATGTTGTGCCCGCCTCGCCATACCTCTCTCAGTCGTTTCGCGTGCTTGTCCTTCTGATATAGGCCGATTGGAGAGCGTCAGCTCTCGCGTCAGCCGAGCAAAGTCGAGACAAGTCGAGACTCAAGCGGAATCGACGCACACAATATAGGGTGGCCTGCAGCCAGTAAGAGGAGGAAAGAAACATTAATTTAATGACGCGTGGCAAAAGTACTCATACGCAGAAGTAAAACGCAGGCTGCGGTGGCCGGGAATCGAACCCGGATCAACTGCTTGGAAGGCAACTATGCTGACCATTACACCACCACCGCACGGTTTTCTTCCGCGCACGCCGCGCTGTGTCTGCTTCCCGCCTGTCGGCGGCGGCTGAAGGTGGTCGCAGCAGCAGGCGCATTACGGGGTAGGCGAGCGCATCCAGACAGCGTCTCTACGCACATTTCGCGTCCTTTGGCAAGAGTCGTCGCGTGCGTGCGCCGCAACACTACTTAGACGATCGCGTTCGGGCGTCATTTTTAAGCAGTGCAGCGCAGGATTCAGCGTTTGTAGCATTCTCTCGAGAGGATGCCACGGCGCTGGACGGCAGTCCCACTTTCCCTTCAGACGTCTGCCGCGGAAAGCACAAGGAAGCTGCAAACTAGCTGAGCATCGGTGGTTCAGTGGTAGAATGCTCGCCTGCCACGCGGGCGGCCCGGGTTCGATTCCCGGCCGATGCATCATTTTGTTTTTTCCCCGATAGTGGAGCTGCGTGTCCTTCGCACTCGAAGTGCGTGGGCCACGAGAATGAACCGCGGGATTCCGTGTGGAAACAACCAAACACGCAGCGCGCACGTCTTCTCGTTTGGACTCCTGCGTGCTATTGTGCATACTGGCGTCGGCCTATCATCGCAAGTTGCCTGCAGCGCCGGGAATGCACGTGTAGTAACAGAAGAAATGAGCCAGCAAGTGCAGACTCTCTACCACTAGTATTTGCTACTTGCCGAGATTCCAGAAGGTTTGGCCATCACGTGCCTCGGTAGCGCAGTAGGCAGCGCGTAAGTCTCATAATCTTAAGGTCGTGAGTTCGATCCTCACCCGGGGCATTTAATTTACTTCCGTTCACAGCTAAATTGACGGCTCTGGGCTTGCGAAGGAGCAAAACAGCTTGTAGTTTGTTATCCATAAGGCTTCAACAACTCAGCGTGAAAATGCTTACTTCCCGTTATTACTACTTGCAGTTCTTTTGTGAAATTTTCAAGAAAAAATGTACTAGTAATAAAACTGAATTTCGTATGATATAACATGTAAAGTCACACAGTGTATGACCTGCTATATAATGACAGGCTGCAGGTCTTTACTTGCGAAATAAGTAAATAAATATTACTACTCACAGCTTTGCTTTTCCTCCTACCCCTGTAACAACGAGGCCAAAAGCAACGGACTGTGACTTTTGCCATGCGCGCCTCGGCATGGGAGAGCGAAAAGATGCTCGCAAACAGGGAAAGTGCGACACGGAAAGCCAGTGGAGGGGGTGTAAACCCCAAAAATAAGCGTGCGCGTCCGGTGTGGTCTAGTGGCTAGGATACCTGGCTTTCACCCAGGAGGCCCGGGTTCGATTCCCGGTACCGGAATGTAATTTTTTCGGAACAAATCACGACAAGTTTGGACCCTGCGAAATGCTGTTTCACGTCCTCCTCGCGTTATAGCTACTGGTTCATAAACGTGAGCTGAAAACAGTCGAGAGAAACGGGCACGCAATGAAATTACTACGAGCAGCGGAATAAAGGGAGAAGAGACCCTGGTCCACTGTTGGACTGCTACCATAGAAATGTTACCTGTAAATACGCAGAGCCACTCCGTCTAAGCGCTGGAAGACGGAGTGCACCGAGGCCCGTTAGCTCAGTTGGTTAGAGCGTCGTGCTAATAACGCGAAGGTCGTGGGTTCGATCCCCCCACGGGCCACTTCGATTTTACTACTTCAAAAAGGCAACGCCGATTTCCCCGGGCAAGTATGGTGACAAAGAAATCGTCACATTGTGTGGGAGCTGATAGGGGACCCGAAAGCGACTTGTCGGGACGCGCTAAAACACTTCACAGGTCACAGCACGCTGAACACACAGTTTGTCGTCCGATCACCGCTACTGCGCGACGCTGGGCGTTGTCAGTGCTTGGGCGGGTGACCGCCTGCGAACACAGGGCGCTGCCGACAGTTTCAATTCGTATTTCTCTTTTCTCGTCGGTTTCGGAGCTGCAGCGCTATTCGGTCTAGGGCACTGGCGCCACGTTTTGCCTCTCGGTATGCCAAGTCGCGCCGTGCGGCCACAGTGAAATGAAGGAGCGTGTTGTAAAATTTTCAACAAAGAAAAAAAGAAATGTGCTAGTAATAAAACTGAATTTGTCTGACAGAACATGTAAAATCACACAATGCACGATAACAGGCAGCAGGTCTTTACTTGAGGCATAAGTAATGTTGTGCCCGCCTCGCCATACCTCTCTCAGTCGTTTCGCGTGCTTGTCCTTCTGATATAGGCCGATTGGAGAGCGTCAGCTCTCGCGTCAGCCGAGCAAAGTCGAGACAAGTCGAGACTCAAGCGGAATCGACGCACACAATATAGGGTGGCCTGCAGCCAGTAAGAGGAGGAAAGAAACATTAATTTAATGACGCGTGGCAAAAGTACTCATACGCAGAAGTAAAACGCAGGCTGCGGTGGCCGGGAATCGAACCCGGATCAACTGCTTGGAAGGCAACTATGCTGACCATTACACCACCACCGCACGGTTTTCTTCCGCGCACGCCGCGCTGTGTCTGCTTCCCGCCTGTCGGCGGCGGCTGAAGGTGGTCGCAGCAGCAGGCGCATTACGGGGTAGGCGAGCGCATCCAGACAGCGTCTCTACGCACATTTCGCGTCCTTTGGCAAGAGTCGTCGCGTGCGTGCGCCGCAACACTACTTAGACGATCGCGTTCGGGCGTCATTTTTAAGCAGTGCAGCGCAGGATTCAGCGTTTGTAGCATTCTCTCGAGAGGATGCCACGGCGCTGGACGGCAGTCCCACTTTCCCTTCAGACGTCTGCCGCGGAAAGCACAAGGAAGCTGCAAACTAGCTGAGCATCGGTGGTTCAGTGGTAGAATGCTCGCCTGCCACGCGGGCGGCCCGGGTTCGATTCCCGGCCGATGCATCATTTTGTTTTTTCCCCGATAGTGGAGCTGCGTGTCCTTCGCACTCGAAGTGCGTGGGCCACGAGAATGAACCGCGGGATTCCGTGTGGAAACAACCAAACACGCAGCGCGCACGTCTTCTCGTTTGGACTCCTGCGTGCTATTGTGCATACTGGCGTCGGCCTATCATCGCAAGTTGCCTGCAGCGCCGGGAATGCACGTGTAGTAACAGAAGAAATGAGCCAGCAAGTGCAGACTCTCTACCACTAGTATTTGCTACTTGCCGAGATTCCAGAAGGTTTGGCCATCACGTGCCTCGGTAGCGCAGTAGGCAGCGCGTAAGTCTCATAATCTTAAGGTCGTGAGTTCGATCCTCACCCGGGGCATTTAATTTACTTCCGTTCACAGCTAAATTGACGGCTCTGGGCTTGCGAAGGAGCAAAACAGCTTGTAGTTTGTTATCCATAAGGCTTCAACAACTCAGCGTGAAAATGCTTACTTCCCGTTATTACTACTTGCAGTTCTTTTGTGAAATTTTCAAGAAAAAATGTACTAGTAATAAAACTGAATTTCGTATGATATAACATGTAAAGTCACACAGTGTATGACCTGCTATATAATGACAGGCTGCAGGTCTTTACTTGCGAAATAAGTAAATAAATATTACTACTCACAGCTTTGCTTTTCCTCCTACCCCTGTAACAACGAGGCCAAAAGCAACGGACTGTGACTTTTGCCATGCGCGCCTCGGCATGGGAGAGCGAAAAGATGCTCGCAAACAGGGAAAGTGCGACACGGAAAGCCAGTGGAGGGGGTGTAAACCCCAAAAATAAGCGTGCGCGTCCGGTGTGGTCTAGTGGCTAGGATACCTGGCTTTCACCCAGGAGGCCCGGGTTCGATTCCCGGTACCGGAATGTAATTTTTTCGGAACAAATCACGACAAGTTTGGACCCTGCGAAATGCTGTTTCACGTCCTCCTCGCGTTATAGCTACTGGTTCATAAACGTGAGCTGAAAACAGTCGAGAGAAACGGGCACGCAATGAAATTACTACGAGCAGCGGAATAAAGGGAGAAGAGACCCTGGTCCACTGTTGGACTGCTACCATAGAAATGTTACCTGTAAATACGCAGAGCCACTCCGTCTAAGCGCTGGAAGACGGAGTGCACCGAGGCCCGTTAGCTCAGTTGGTTAGAGCGTCGTGCTAATAACGCGAAGGTCGTGGGTTCGATCCCCCCACGGGCCACTTCCATTTTACTACTTCAAAAAGGCAACGCCGATTTCCCCGGGCAAGTATGGTGACAAAGAAATCGTCACATTGTGTGGGAGCTGATAGGGGACCCGAAAGCGACTTGTCGGGACGCGCTAAAACACTTCACAGGTCACAGCACGCTGAACACACAGTTTGTCGTCCGATCACCGCTACTGCGCGACGCTGGGCGTTGTCAGTGCTTGGGCGGGTGACCGCCTGCGAACACAGGGCGCTGCCGACAGTTTCAATTCGTATTTCTCTTTTCTCGTCGGTTTCGGAGCTGCAGCGCTATTCGGTCTAGGGCACTGGCGCCACGTTTTGCCTCTCGGTATGCCAAGTCGCGCCGTGCGGCCACAGTGAAATGAAGGAGCGTGTTGTAAAATTTTCAACAAAGAAAAAAAGAAATGTGCTAGTAATAAAACTGAATTTGTCTGACAGAACATGTAAAATCACACAATGCACGATAACAGGCAGCAGGTCTTTACTTGAGGCATAAGTAATGTTGTGCCCGCCTCGCCATACCTCTCTCAGTCGTTTCGCGTGCTTGTCCTTCTGATATAGGCCGATTGGAGAGCGTCAGCTCTCGCGTCAGCCGAGCAAAGTCGAGACAAGTCGAGACTCAAGCGGAATCGACGCACACAATATAGGGTGGCCTGCAGCCAGTAAGAGGAGGAAAGAAACATTAATTTAATGACGCGTGGCAAAAGTACTCATACGCAGAAGTAAAACGCAGGCTGCGGTGGCCGGGAATCGAACCCGGATCAACTGCTTGGAAGGCAACTATGCTGACCATTACACCACCACCGCACGGTTTTCTTCCGCGCACGCCGCGCTGTGTCTGCTTCCCGCCTGTCGGCGGCGGCTGAAGGTGGTCGCAGCAGCAGGCGCATTACGGGGTAGGCGAGCGCATCCAGACAGCGTCTCTACGCACATTTCGCGTCCTTTGGCAAGAGTCGTCGCGTGCGTGCGCCGCAACACTACTTAGACGATCGCGTTCGGGCGTCATTTTTAAGCAGTGCAGCGCAGGATTCAGCGTTTGTAGCATTCTCTCGAGAGGATGCCACGGCGCTGGACGGCAGTCCCACTTTCCCTTCAGACGTCTGCCGCGGAAAGCACAAGGAAGCTGCAAACTAGCTGAGCATCGGTGGTTCAGTGGTAGAATGCTCGCCTGCCACGCGGGCGGCCCGGGTTCGATTCCCGGCCGATGCATCATTTTGTTTTTTCCCCGATAGTGGAGCTGCGTGTCCTTCGCACTCGAAGTGCGTGGGCCACGAGAATGAACCGCGGGATTCCGTGTGGAAACAACCAAACACGCAGCGCGCACGTCTTCTCGTTTGGACTCCTGCGTGCTATTGTGCATACTGGCGTCGGCCTATCATCGCAAGTTGCCTGCAGCGCCGGGAATGCACGTGTAGTAACAGAAGAAATGAGCCAGCAAGTGCAGACTCTCTACCACTAGTATTTGCTACTTGCCGAGATTCCAGAAGGTTTGGCCATCACGTGCCTCGGTAGCGCAGTAGGCAGCGCGTAAGTCTCATAATCTTAAGGTCGTGAGTTCGATCCTCACCCGGGGCATTTAATTTACTTCCGTTCACAGCTAAATTGACGGCTCTGGGGTTGCGAAGGAGCAAAACAGCTTGTAGTTTGTTATCCATAAGGCTTCAACAACTCAGCGTGAAAATGCTTACTTCCCGTTATTACTACTTGCAGTTCTTTTGTGAAATTTTCAAGAAAAAATGTACTAGTAATAAAACTGAATTTCGTATGATATAACATGTAAAGTCACACAGTGTATGACCTGCTATATAATGACAGGCTGCAGGTCTTTACTTGCGAAATAAGTAAATAAATATTACTACTCACAGCTTTGCTTTTCCTCCTACCCCTGTAACAACGAGGCCAAAAGCAACGGACTGTGACTTTTGCCATGCGCGCCTCGGCATGGGAGAGCGAAAAGATGCTCGCAAACAGGGAAAGTGCGACACGGAAAGCCAGTGGAGGGGGTGTAAACCCCAAAAATAAGCGTGCGCGTCCGGTGTGGTCTAGTGGCTAGGATACCTGGCTTTCACCCAGGAGGCCCGGGTTCGATTCCCGGTACCGGAATGTAATTTTTTCGGAACAAATCACGACAAGTTTGGACCCTGCGAAATGCTGTTTCACGTCCTCCTCGCGTTATAGCTACTGGTTCATAAACGTGAGCTGAAAACAGTCGAGAGAAACGGGCACGCAATGAAATTACTACGAGCAGCGGAATAAAGGGAGAAGAGACCCTGGTCCACTGTTGGACTGCTACCATAGAAATGTTACCTGTAAATACGCAGAGCCACTCCGTCTAAGCGCTGGAAGACGGAGTGCACCGAGGCCCGTTAGCTCAGTTGGTTAGAGCGTCGTGCTAATAACGCGAAGGTCGTGGGTTCGATCCCCCCACGGGCCACTTCGATTTTACTACTTCAAAAAGGCAACGCCGATTTCCCCGGGCAAGTATGGTGACAAAGAAATCGTCACATTGTGTGGGAGCTGATAGGGGACCCGAAAGCGACTTGTCGGGACGCGCTAAAACACTTCACAGGTCACAGCACGCTGAACACACAGTTTGTCGTCCGATCACCGCTACTGCGCGACGCTGGGCGTTGTCAGTGCTTGGGCGGGTGACCGCCTGCGAACACAGGGCGCTGCCGACAGTTTCAATTCGTATTTCTCTTTTCTCGTCGGTTTCGGAGCTGCAGCGCTATTCGGTCTAGGGCACTGGCGCCACGTTTTGCCTCTCGGTATGCCAAGTCGCGCCGTGCGGCCACAGTGAAATGAAGGAGCGTGTTGTAAAATTTTCAACAAAGAAAAAAAGAAATGTGCTAGTAATAAAACTGAATTTGTCTGACAGAACATGTAAAATCACACAATGCACGATAACAGGCAGCAGGTCTTTACTTGAGGCATAAGTAATGTTGTGCCCGCCTCGCCATACCTCTCTCAGTCGTTTCGCGTGCTTGTCCTTCTGATATAGGCCGATTGGAGAGCGTCAGCTCTCGCGTCAGCCGAGCAAAGTCGAGACAAGTCGAGACTCAAGCGGAATCGACGCACACAATATAGGGTGGCCTGCAGCCAGTAAGAGGAGGAAAGAAACATTAATTTAATGACGCGTGGCAAAAGTACTCATACGCAGAAGTAAAACGCAGGCTGCGGTGGCCGGGAATCGAACCCGGATCAACTGCTTGGAAGGCAACTATGCTGACCATTACACCACCACCGCACGGTTTTCTTCCGCGCACGCCGCGCTGTGTCTGCTTCCCGCCTGTCGGCGGCGGCTGAAGGTGGTCGCAGCAGCAGGCGCATTACGGGGTAGGCGAGCGCATCCAGACAGCGTCTCTACGCACATTTCGCGTCCTTTGGCAAGAGTCGTCGCGTGCGTGCGCCGCAACACTACTTAGACGATCGCGTTCGGGCGTCATTTTTAAGCAGTGCAGCGCAGGATTCAGCGTTTGTAGCATTCTCTCGAGAGGATGCCACGGCGCTGGACGGCAGTCCCACTTTCCCTTCAGACGTCTGCCGCGGAAAGCACAAGGAAGCTGCAAACTAGCTGAGCATCGGTGGTTCAGTGGTAGAATGCTCGCCTGCCACGCGGGCGGCCCGGGTTCGATTCCCGGCCGATGCATCATTTTGTTTTTTCCCCGATAGTGGAGCTGCGTGTCCTTCGCACTCGAAGTGCGTGGGCCACGAGAATGAACCGCGGGATTCCGTGTGGAAACAACCAAACACGCAGCGCGCACGTCTTCTCGTTTGGACTCCTGCGTGCTATTGTGCATACTGGCGTCGGCCTATCATCGCAAGTTGCCTGCAGCGCCGGGAATGCACGTGTAGTAACAGAAGAAATGAGCCAGCAAGTGCAGACTCTCTACCACTAGTATTTGCTACTTGCCGAGATTCCAGAAGGTTTGGCCATCACGTGCCTCGGTAGCGCAGTAGGCAGCGCGTAAGTCTCATAATCTTAAGGTCGTGAGTTCGATCCTCACCCGGGGCATTTAATTTACTTCCGTTCACAGCTAAATTGACGGCTCTGGGCTTGCGAAGGAGCAAAACAGCTTGTAGTTTGTTATCCATAAGGCTTCAACAACTCAGCGTGAAAATGCTTACTTCCCGTTATTACTACTTGCAGTTCTTTTGTGAAATTTTCAAGAAAAAATGTACTAGTAATAAAACTGAATTTCGTATGATATAACATGTAAAGTCACACAGTGTATGACCTGCTATATAATGACAGGCTGCAGGTCTTTACTTGCGAAATAAGTAAATAAATATTACTACTCACAGCTTTGCTTTTCCTCCTACCCCTGTAACAACGAGGCCAAAAGCAACGGACTGTGACTTTTGCCATGCGCGCCTCGGCATGGGAGAGCGAAAAGATGCTCGCAAACAGGGAAAGTGCGACACGGAAAGCCAGTGGAGGGGGTGTAAACCCCAAAAATAAGCGTGCGCGTCCGGTGTGGTCTAGTGGCTAGGATACCTGGCTTTCACCCAGGAGGCCCGGGTTCGATTCCCGGTACCGGAATGTAATTTTTTCGGAACAAATCACGACAAGTTTGGACCCTGCGAAATGCTGTTTCACGTCCTCCTCGCGTTATAGCTACTGGTTCATAAACGTGAGCTGAAAACAGTCGAGAGAAACGGGCACGCAATGAAATTACTACGAGCAGCGGAATAAAGGGAGAAGAGACCCTGGTCCACTGTTGGACTGCTACCATAGAAATGTTACCTGTAAATACGCAGAGCCACTCCGTCTAAGCGCTGGAAGACGGAGTGCACCGAGGCCCGTTAGCTCAGTTGGTTAGAGCGTCGTGCTAATAACGCGAAGGTCGTGGGTTCGATCCCCCCACGGGCCACTTCGATTTTACTACTTCAAAAAGGCAACGCCGATTTCCCCGGGCAAGTATGGTGACAAAGAAATCGTCACATTGTGTGGGAGCTGATAGGGGACCCGAAAGCGACTTGTCGGGACGCGCTAAAACACTTCACAGGTCACAGCACGCTGAACACACAGTTTGTCGTCCGATCACCGCTACTGCGCGACGCTGGGCGTTGTCAGTGCTTGGGCGGGTGACCGCCTGCGAACACAGGGCGCTGCCGACAGTTTCAATTCGTATTTCTCTTTTCTCGTCGGTTTCGGAGCTGCAGCGCTATTCGGTCTAGGGCACTGGCGCCACGTTTTGCCTCTCGGTATGCCAAGTCGCGCCGTGCGGCCACAGTGAAATGAAGGAGCGTGTTGTAAAATTTTCAACAAAGAAAAAAAGAAATGTGCTAGTAATAAAACTGAATTTGTCTGACAGAACATGTAAAATCACACAATGCACGATAACAGGCAGCAGGTCTTTACTTGAGGCATAAGTAATGTTGTGCCCGCCTCGCCATACCTCTCTCAGTCGTTTCGCGTGCTTGTCCTTCTGATATAGGCCGATTGGAGAGCGTCAGCTCTCGCGTCAGCCGAGCAAAGTCGAGACAAGTCGAGACTCAAGCGGAATCGACGCACACAATATAGGGTGGCCTGCAGCCAGTAAGAGGAGGAAAGAAACATTAATTTAATGACGCGTGGCAAAAGTACTCATACGCAGAAGTAAAACGCAGGCTGCGGTGGCCGGGAATCGAACCCGGATCAACTGCTTGGAAGGCAACTATGCTGACCATTACACCACCACCGCACGGTTTTCTTCCGCGCACGCCGCGCTGTGTCTGCTTCCCGCCTGTCGGCGGCGGCTGAAGGTGGTCGCAGCAGCAGGCGCATTACGGGGTAGGCGAGCGCATCCAGACAGCGTCTCTACGCACATTTCGCGTCCTTTGGCAAGAGTCGTCGCGTGCGTGCGCCGCAACACTACTTAGACGATCGCGTTCGGGCGTCATTTTTAAGCAGTGCAGCGCAGGATTCAGCGTTTGTAGCATTCTCTCGAGAGGATGCCACGGCGCTGGACGGCAGTCCCACTTTCCCTTCAGACGTCTGCCGCGGAAAGCACAAGGAAGCTGCAAACTAGCTGAGCATCGGTGGTTCAGTGGTAGAATGCTCGCCTGCCACGCGGGCGGCCCGGGTTCGATTCCCGGCCGATGCATCATTTTGTTTTTTCCCCGATAGTGGAGCTGCGTGTCCTTCGCACTCGAAGTGCGTGGGCCACGAGAATGAACCGCGGGATTCCGTGTGGAAACAACCAAACACGCAGCGCGCACGTCTTCTCGTTTGGACTCCTGCGTGCTATTGTGCATACTGGCGTCGGCCTATCATCGCAAGTTGCCTGCAGCGCCGGGAATGCACGTGTAGTAACAGAAGAAATGAGCCAGCAAGTGCAGACTCTCTACCACTAGTATTTGCTACTTGCCGAGATTCCAGAAGGTTTGGCCATCACGTGCCTCGGTAGCGCAGTAGGCAGCGCGTAAGTCTCATAATCTTAAGGTCGTGAGTTCGATCCTCACCCGGGGCATTTAATTTACTTCCGTTCACAGCTAAATTGACGGCTCTGGGCTTGCGAAGGAGCAAAACAGCTTGTAGTTTGTTATCCATAAGGCTTCAACAACTCAGCGTGAAAATGCTTACTTCCCGTTATTACTACTTGCAGTTCTTTTGTGAAATTTTCAAGAAAAAATGTACTAGTAATAAAACTGAATTTCGTATGATATAACATGTAAAGTCACACAGTGTATGACCTGCTATATAATGACAGGCTGCAGGTCTTTACTTGCGAAATAAGTAAATAAATATTACTACTCACAGCTTTGCTTTTCCTCCTACCCCTGTAACAACGAGGCCAAAAGCAACGGACTGTGACTTTTGCCATGCGCGCCTCGGCATGGGAGAGCGAAAAGATGCTCGCAAACAGGGAAAGTGCGACACGGAAAGCCAGTGGAGGGGGTGTAAACCCCAAAAATAAGCGTGCGCGTCCGGTGTGGTCTAGTGGCTAGGATACCTGGCTTTCACCCAGGAGGCCCGGGTTCGATTCCCGGTACCGGAATGTAATTTTTTCGGAACAAATCACGACAAGTTTGGACCCTGCGAAATGCTGTTTCACGTCCTCCTCGCGTTATAGCTACTGGTTCATAAACGTGAGCTGAAAACAGTCGAGAGAAACGGGCACGCAATGAAATTACTACGAGCAGCGGAATAAAGGGAGAAGAGACCCTGGTCCACTGTTGGACTGCTACCATAGAAATGTTACCTGTAAATACGCAGAGCCACTCCGTCTAAGCGCTGGAAGACGGAGTGCACCGAGGCCCGTTAGCTCAGTTGGTTAGAGCGTCGTGCTAATAACGCGAAGGTCGTGGGTTCGATCCCCCCACGGGCCACTTCGATTTTACTACTTCAAAAAGGCAACGCCGATTTCCCCGGGCAAGTATGGTGACAAAGAAATCGTCACATTGTGTGGGAGCTGATAGGGGACCCGAAAGCGACTTGTCGGGACGCGCTAAAACACTTCACAGGTCACAGCACGCTGAACACACAGTTTGTCGTCCGATCACCGCTACTGCGCGACGCTGGGCGTTGTCAGTGCTTGGGCGGGTGACCGCCTGCGAACACAGGGCGCTGCCGACAGTTTCAATTCGTATTTCTCTTTTCTCGTCGGTTTCGGAGCTGCAGCGCTATTCGGTCTAGGGCACTGGCGCCACGTTTTGCCTCTCGGTATGCCAAGTCGCGCCGTGCGGCCACAGTGAAATGAAGGAGCGTGTTGTAAAATTTTCAACAAAGAAAAAAAGAAATGTGCTAGTAATAAAACTGAATTTGTCTGACAGAACATGTAAAATCACACAATGCACGATAACAGGCAGCAGGTCTTTACTTGAGGCATAAGTAATGTTGTGCCCGCCTCGCCATACCTCTCTCAGTCGTTTCGCGTGCTTGTCCTTCTGATATAGGCCGATTGGAGAGCGTCAGCTCTCGCGTCAGCCGAGCAAAGTCGAGACAAGTCGAGACTCAAGCGGAATCGACGCACACAATATAGGGTGGCCTGCAGCCAGTAAGAGGAGGAAAGAAACATTAATTTAATGACGCGTGGCAAAAGTACTCATACGCAGAAGTAAAACGCAGGCTGCGGTGGCCGGGAATCGAACCCGGATCAACTGCTTGGAAGGCAACTATGCTGACCATTACACCACCACCGCACGGTTTTCTTCCGCGCACGCCGCGCTGTGTCTGCTTCCCGCCTGTCGGCGGCGGCTGAAGGTGGTCGCAGCAGCAGGCGCATTACGGGGTAGGCGAGCGCATCCAGACAGCGTCTCTACGCACATTTCGCGTCCTTTGGCAAGAGTCGTCGCGTGCGTGCGCCGCAACACTACTTAGACGATCGCGTTCGGGCGTCATTTTTAAGCAGTGCAGCGCAGGATTCAGCGTTTGTAGCATTCTCTCGAGAGGATGCCACGGCGCTGGACGGCAGTCCCACTTTCCCTTCAGACGTCTGCCGCGGAAAGCACAAGGAAGCTGCAAACTAGCTGAGCATCGGTGGTTCAGTGGTAGAATGCTCGCCTGCCACGCGGGCGGCCCGGGTTCGATTCCCGGCCGATGCATCATTTTGTTTTTTCCCCGATAGTGGAGCTGCGTGTCCTTCGCACTCGAAGTGCGTGGGCCACGAGAATGAACCGCGGGATTCCGTGTGGAAACAACCAAACACGCAGCGCGCACGTCTTCTCGTTTGGACTCCTGCGTGCTATTGTGCATACTGGCGTCGGCCTATCATCGCAAGTTGCCTGCAGCGCCGGGAATGCACGTGTAGTAACAGAAGAAATGAGCCAGCAAGTGCAGACTCTCTACCACTAGTATTTGCTACTTGCCGAGATTCCAGAAGGTTTGGCCATCACGTGCCTCGGTAGCGCAGTAGGCAGCGCGTAAGTCTCATAATCTTAAGGTCGTGAGTTCGATCCTCACCCGGGGCATTTAATTTACTTCCGTTCACAGCTAAATTGACGGCTCTGGGCTTGCGAAGGAGCAAAACAGCTTGTAGTTTGTTATCCATAAGGCTTCAACAACTCAGCGTGAAAATGCTTACTTCCCGTTATTACTACTTGCAGTTCTTTTGTGAAATTTTCAAGAAAAAATGTACTAGTAATAAAACTGAATTTCGTATGATATAACATGTAAAGTCACACAGTGTATGACCTGCTATATAATGACAGGCTGCAGGTCTTTACTTGCGAAATAAGTAAATAAATATTACTACTCACAGCTTTGCTTTTCCTCCTACCCCTGTAACAACGAGGCCAAAAGCAACGGACTGTGACTTTTGCCATGCGCGCCTCGGCATGGGAGAGCGAAAAGATGCTCGCAAACAGGGAAAGTGCGACACGGAAAGCCAGTGGAGGGGGTGTAAACCCCAAAAATAAGCGTGCGCGTCCGGTGTGGTCTAGTGGCTAGGATACCTGGCTTTCACCCAGGAGGCCCGGGTTCGATTCCCGGTACCGGAATGTAATTTTTTCGGAACAAATCACGACAAGTTTGGACCCTGCGAAATGCTGTTTCACGTCCTCCTCGCGTTATAGCTACTGGTTCATAAACGTGAGCTGAAAACAGTCGAGAGAAACGGGCACGCAATGAAATTACTACGAGCAGCGGAATAAAGGGAGAAGAGACCCTGGTCCACTGTTGGACTGCTACCATAGAAATGTTACCTGTAAATACGCAGAGCCACTCCGTCTAAGCGCTGGAAGACGGAGTGCACCGAGGCCCGTTAGCTCAGTTGGTTAGAGCGTCGTGCTAATAACGCGAAGGTCGTGGGTTCGATCCCCCCACGGGCCACTTCGATTTTACTACTTCAAAAAGGCAACGCCGATTTCCCCGGGCAAGTATGGTGACAAAGAAATCGTCACATTGTGTGGGAGCTGATAGGGGACCCGAAAGCGACTTGTCGGGACGCGCTAAAACACTTCACAGGTCACAGCACGCTGAACACACAGTTTGTCGTCCGATCACCGCTACTGCGCGACGCTGGGCGTTGTCAGTGCTTGGGCGGGTGACCGCCTGCGAACACAGGGCGCTGCCGACAGTTTCAATTCGTATTTCTCTTTTCTCGTCGGTTTCGGAGCTGCAGCGCTATTCGGTCTAGGGCACTGGCGCCACGTTTTGCCTCTCGGTATGCCAAGTCGCGCCGTGCGGCCACAGTGAAATGAAGGAGCGTGTTGTAAAATTTTCAACAAAGAAAAAAAGAAATGTGCTAGTAATAAAACTGAATTTGTCTGACAGAACATGTAAAATCACACAATGCACGATAACAGGCAGCAGGTCTTTACTTGAGGCATAAGTAATGTTGTGCCCGCCTCGCCATACCTCTCTCAGTCGTTTCGCGTGCTTGTCCTTCTGATATAGGCCGATTGGAGAGCGTCAGCTCTCGCGTCAGCCGAGCAAAGTCGAGACAAGTCGAGACTCAAGCGGAATCGACGCACACAATATAGGGTGGCCTGCAGCCAGTAAGAGGAGGAAAGAAACATTAATTTAATGACGCGTGGCAAAAGTACTCATACGCAGAAGTAAAACGCAGGCTGCGGTGGCCGGGAATCGAACCCGGATCAACTGCTTGGAAGGCAACTATGCTGACCATTACACCACCACCGCACGGTTTTCTTCCGCGCACGCCGCGCTGTGTCTGCTTCCCGCCTGTCGGCGGCGGCTGAAGGTGGTCGCAGCAGCAGGCGCATTACGGGGTAGGCGAGCGCATCCAGACAGCGTCTCTACGCACATTTCGCGTCCTTTGGCAAGAGTCGTCGCGTGCGTGCGCCGCAACACTACTTAGACGATCGCGTTCGGGCGTCATTTTTAAGCAGTGCAGCGCAGGATTCAGCGTTTGTAGCATTCTCTCGAGAGGATGCCACGGCGCTGGACGGCAGTCCCACTTTCCCTTCAGACGTCTGCCGCGGAAAGCACAAGGAAGCTGCAAACTAGCTGAGCATCGGTGGTTCAGTGGTAGAATGCTCGCCTGCCACGCGGGCGGCCCGGGTTCGATTCCCGGCCGATGCATCATTTTGTTTTTTCCCCGATAGTGGAGCTGCGTGTCCTTCGCACTCGAAGTGCGTGGGCCACGAGAATGAACCGCGGGATTCCGTGTGGAAACAACCAAACACGCAGCGCGCACGTCTTCTCGTTTGGACTCCTGCGTGCTATTGTGCATACTGGCGTCGGCCTATCATCGCAAGTTGCCTGCAGCGCCGGGAATGCACGTGTAGTAACAGAAGAAATGAGCCAGCAAGTGCAGACTCTCTACCACTAGTATTTGCTACTTGCCGAGATTCCAGAAGGTTTGGCCATCACGTGCCTCGGTAGCGCAGTAGGCAGCGCGTAAGTCTCATAATCTTAAGGTCGTGAGTTCGATCCTCACCCGGGGCATTTAATTTACTTCCGTTCACAGCTAAATTGACGGCTCTGGGGTTGCGAAGGAGCAAAACAGCTTGTAGTTTGTTATCCATAAGGCTTCAACAACTCAGCGTGAAAATGCTTACTTCCCGTTATTACTACTTGCAGTTCTTTTGTGAAATTTTCAAGAAAAAATGTACTAGTAATAAAACTGAATTTCGTATGATATAACATGTAAAGTCACACAGTGTATGACCTGCTATATAATGACAGGCTGCAGGTCTTTACTTGCGAAATAAGTAAATAAATATTACTACTCACAGCTTTGCTTTTCCTCCTACCCCTGTAACAACGAGGCCAAAAGCAACGGACTGTGACTTTTGCCATGCGCGCCTCGGCATGGGAGAGCGAAAAGATGCTCGCAAACAGGGAAAGTGCGACACGGAAAGCCAGTGGAGGGGGTGTAAACCCCAAAAATAAGCGTGCGCGTCCGGTGTGGTCTAGTGGCTAGGATACCTGGCTTTCACCCAGGAGGCCCGGGTTCGATTCCCGGTACCGGAATGTAATTTTTTCGGAACAAATCACGACAAGTTTGGACCCTGCGAAATGCTGTTTCACGTCCTCCTCGCGTTATAGCTACTGGTTCATAAACGTGAGCTGAAAACAGTCGAGAGAAACGGGCACGCAATGAAATTACTACGAGCAGCGGAATAAAGGGAGAAGAGACCCTGGTCCACTGTTGGACTGCTACCATAGAAATGTTACCTGTAAATACGCAGAGCCACTCCGTCTAAGCGCTGGAAGACGGAGTGCACCGAGGCCCGTTAGCTCAGTTGGTTAGAGCGTCGTGCTAATAACGCGAAGGTCGTGGGTTCGATCCCCCCACGGGCCACTTCGATTTTACTACTTCAAAAAGGCAACGCCGATTTCCCCGGGCAAGTATGGTGACAAAGAAATCGTCACATTGTGTGGGAGCTGATAGGGGACCCGAAAGCGACTTGTCGGGACGCGCTAAAACACTTCACAGGTCACAGCACGCTGAACACACAGTTTGTCGTCCGATCACCGCTACTGCGCGACGCTGGGCGTTGTCAGTGCTTGGGCGGGTGACCGCCTGCGAACACAGGGCGCTGCCGACAGTTTCAATTCGTATTTCTCTTTTCTCGTCGGTTTCGGAGCTGCAGCGCTATTCGGTCTAGGGCACTGGCGCCACGTTTTGCCTCTCGGTATGCCAAGTCGCGCCGTGCGGCCACAGTGAAATGAAGGAGCGTGTTGTAAAATTTTCAACAAAGAAAAAAAGAAATGTGCTAGTAATAAAACTGAATTTGTCTGACAGAACATGTAAAATCACACAATGCACGATAACAGGCAGCAGGTCTTTACTTGAGGCATAAGTAATGTTGTGCCCGCCTCGCCATACCTCTCTCAGTCGTTTCGCGTGCTTGTCCTTCTGATATAGGCCGATTGGAGAGCGTCAGCTCTCGCGTCAGCCGAGCAAAGTCGAGACAAGTCGAGACTCAAGCGGAATCGACGCACACAATATAGGGTGGCCTGCAGCCAGTAAGAGGAGGAAAGAAACATTAATTTAATGACGCGTGGCAAAAGTACTCATACGCAGAAGTAAAACGCAGGCTGCGGTGGCCGGGAATCGAACCCGGATCAACTGCTTGGAAGGCAACTATGCTGACCATTACACCACCACCGCACGGTTTTCTTCCGCGCACGCCGCGCTGTGTCTGCTTCCCGCCTGTCGGCGGCGGCTGAAGGTGGTCGCAGCAGCAGGCGCATTACGGGGTAGGCGAGCGCATCCAGACAGCGTCTCTACGCACATTTCGCGTCCTTTGGCAAGAGTCGTCGCGTGCGTGCGCCGCAACACTACTTAGACGATCGCGTTCGGGCGTCATTTTTAAGCAGTGCAGCGCAGGATTCAGCGTTTGTAGCATTCTCTCGAGAGGATGCCACGGCGCTGGACGGCAGTCCCACTTTCCCTTCAGACGTCTGCCGCGGAAAGCACAAGGAAGCTGCAAACTAGCTGAGCATCGGTGGTTCAGTGGTAGAATGCTCGCCTGCCACGCGGGCGGCCCGGGTTCGATTCCCGGCCGATGCATCATTTTGTTTTTTCCCCGATAGTGGAGCTGCGTGTCCTTCGCACTCGAAGTGCGTGGGCCACGAGAATGAACCGCGGGATTCCGTGTGGAAACAACCAAACACGCAGCGCGCACGTCTTCTCGTTTGGACTCCTGCGTGCTATTGTGCATACTGGCGTCGGCCTATCATCGCAAGTTGCCTGCAGCGCCGGGAATGCACGTGTAGTAACAGAAGAAATGAGCCAGCAAGTGCAGACTCTCTACCACTAGTATTTGCTACTTGCCGAGATTCCAGAAGGTTTGGCAGTAGGCAGCGCCTCGGTAGCGCAGTAGGCAGCGCGTAAGTCTCATAATCTTAAGGTCGTGAGTTCGATCCTCACCCGGGGCATTTAATTTACTTACGTTCACAGCTAAATTGACGGCTCTGGGGTTGCGAAGGAGCAAAACAGCTTGTAGTTTGTTATCCATAAGGCTTCAACAACTCAGCGTGAAAATGCTTACTTCCCGTTATTACTACTTGCAGTTCTTTTGTGAAATTTTCAAGAAAAAATGTACTAGTAATAAAACTGAATTTCGTATGATATAACATGTAAAGTCACACAGTGTATGACCTGCTATATAATGACAGGCTGCAGGTCTTTACTTGCGAAATAAGTAAATAAATATTACTACTCACAGCTTTGCTTTTCCTCCTACCCCTGTAACAACGAGGCCAAAAGCAACGGACTGTGACTTTTGCCATGCGCGCCTCGGCATGGGAGAGCGAAAAGATGCTCGCAAACAGGGAAAGTGCGACACGGAAAGCCAGTGGAGGGGGTGTAAACCCCAAAAATAAGCGTGCGCGTCCGGTGTGGTCTAGTGGCTAGGATACCTGGCTTTCACCCAGGAGGCCCGGGTTCGATTCCCGGTACCGGAATGTAATTTTTTCGGAACAAATCACGACAAGTTTGGACCCTGCGAAATGCTGTTTCACGTCCTCCTCGCGTTATAGCTACTGGTTCATAAACGTGAGCTGAAAACAGTCGAGAGAAACGGGCACGCAATGAAATTACTACGAGCAGCGGAATAAAGGGAGAAGAGACCCTGGTCCACTGTTGGACTGCTACCATAGAAATGTTACCTGTAAATACGCAGAGCCACTCCGTCTAAGCGCTGGAAGACGGAGTGCACCGAGGCCCGTTAGCTCAGTTGGTTAGAGCGTCGTGCTAATAACGCGAAGGTCGTGGGTTCGATCCCCCCACGGGCCACTTCGATTTTACTACTTCAAAAAGGCAACGCCGATTTCCCCGGGCAAGTATGGTGACAAAGAAATCGTCACATTGTGTGGGAGCTGATAGGGGACCCGAAAGCGACTTGTCGGGACGCGCTAAAACACTTCACAGGTCACAGCACGCTGAACACACAGTTTGTCGTCCGATCACCGCTACTGCGCGACGCTGGGCGTTGTCAGTGCTTGGGCGGGTGACCGCCTGCGAACACAGGGCGCTGCCGACAGTTTCAATTCGTATTTCTCTTTTCTCGTCGGTTTCGGAGCTGCAGCGCTATTCGGTCTAGGGCACTGGCGCCACGTTTTGCCTCTCGGTATGCCAAGTCGCGCCGTGCGGCCACAGTGAAATGAAGGAGCGTGTTGTAAAATTTTCAACAAAGAAAAAAAGAAATGTGCTAGTAATAAAACTGAATTTGTCTGACAGAACATGTAAAATCACACAATGCACGATAACAGGCAGCAGGTCTTTACTTGAGGCATAAGTAATGTTGTGCCCGCCTCGCCATACCTCTCTCAGTCGTTTCGCGTGCTTGTCCTTCTGATATAGGCCGATTGGAGAGCGTCAGCTCTCGCGTCAGCCGAGCAAAGTCGAGACAAGTCGAGACTCAAGCGGAATCGACGCACACAATATAGGGTGGCCTGCAGCCAGTAAGAGGAGGAAAGAAACATTAATTTAATGACGCGTGGCAAAAGTACTCATACGCAGAAGTAAAACGCAGGCTGCGGTGGCCGGGAATCGAACCCGGATCAACTGCTTGGAAGGCAACTATGCTGACCATTACACCACCACCGCACGGTTTTCTTCCGCGCACGCCGCGCTGTGTCTGCTTCCCGCCTGTCGGCGGCGGCTGAAGGTGGTCGCAGCAGCAGGCGCATTACGGGGTAGGCGAGCGCATCCAGACAGCGTCTCTACGCACATTTCGCGTCCTTTGGCAAGAGTCGTCGCGTGCGTGCGCCGCAACACTACTTAGACGATCGCGTTCGGGCGTCATTTTTAAGCAGTGCAGCGCAGGATTCAGCGTTTGTAGCATTCTCTCGAGAGGATGCCACGGCGCTGGACGGCAGTCCCACTTTCCCTTCAGACGTCTGCCGCGGAAAGCACAAGGAAGCTGCAAACTAGCTGAGCATCGGTGGTTCAGTGGTAGAATGCTCGCCTGCCACGCGGGCGGCCCGGGTTCGATTCCCGGCCGATGCATCATTTTGTTTTTTCCCCGATAGTGGAGCTGCGTGTCCTTCGCACTCGAAGTGCGTGGGCCACGAGAATGAACCGCGGGATTCCGTGTGGAAACAACCAAACACGCAGCGCGCACGTCTTCTCGTTTGGACTCCTGCGTGCTATTGTGCATACTGGCGTCGGCCTATCATCGCAAGTTGCCTGCAGCGCCGGGAATGCACGTGTAGTAACAGAAGAAATGAGCCAGCAAGTGCAGACTCTCTACCACTAGTATTTGCTACTTGCCGAGATTCCAGAAGGTTTGGCCATCACGTGCCTCGGTAGCGCAGTAGGCAGCGCGTAAGTCTCATAATCTTAAGGTCGTGAGTTCGATCCTCACCCGGGGCATTTAATTTACTTCCGTTCACAGCTAAATTGACGGCTCTGGGGTTGCGAAGGAGCAAAACAGCTTGTAGTTTGTTATCCATAAGGCTTCAACAACTCAGCGTGAAAATGCTTACTTCCCGTTATTACTACTTGCAGTTCTTTTGTGAAATTTTCAAGAAAAAATGTACTAGTAATAAAACTGAATTTCGTATGATATAACATGTAAAGTCACACAGTGTATGACCTGCTATATAATGACAGGCTGCAGGTCTTTACTTGCGAAATAAGTAAATAAATATTACTACTCACAGCTTTGCTTTTCCTCCTACCCCTGTAACAACGAGGCCAAAAGCAACGGACTGTGACTTTTGCCATGCGCGCCTCGGCATGGGAGAGCGAAAAGATGCTCGCAAACAGGGAAAGTGCGACACGGAAAGCCAGTGGAGGGGGTGTAAACCCCAAAAATAAGCGTGCGCGTCCGGTGTGGTCTAGTGGCTAGGATACCTGGCTTTCACCCAGGAGGCCCGGGTTCGATTCCCGGTACCGGAATGTAATTTTTTCGGAACAAATCACGACAAGTTTGGACCCTGCGAAATGCTGTTTCACGTCCTCCTCGCGTTATAGCTACTGGTTCATAAACGTGAGCTGAAAACAGTCGAGAGAAACGGGCACGCAATGAAATTACTACGAGCAGCGGAATAAAGGGAGAAGAGACCCTGGTCCACTGTTGGACTGCTACCATAGAAATGTTACCTGTAAATACGCAGAGCCACTCCGTCTAAGCGCTGGAAGACGGAGTGCACCGAGGCCCGTTAGCTCAGTTGGTTAGAGCGTCGTGCTAATAACGCGAAGGTCGTGGGTTCGATCCCCCCACGGGCCACTTCGATTTTACTACTTCAAAAAGGCAACGCCGATTTCCCCGGGCAAGTATGGTGACAAAGAAATCGTCACATTGTGTGGGAGCTGATAGGGGACCCGAAAGCGACTTGTCGGGACGCGCTAAAACACTTCACAGGTCACAGCACGCTGAACACACAGTTTGTCGTCCGATCACCGCTACTGCGCGACGCTGGGCGTTGTCAGTGCTTGGGCGGGTGACCGCCTGCGAACACAGGGCGCTGCCGACAGTTTCAATTCGTATTTCTCTTTTCTCGTCGGTTTCGGAGCTGCAGCGCTATTCGGTCTAGGGCACTGGCGCCACGTTTTGCCTCTCGGTATGCCAAGTCGCGCCGTGCGGCCACAGTGAAATGAAGGAGCGTGTTGTAAAATTTTCAACAAAGAAAAAAAGAAATGTGCTAGTAATAAAACTGAATTTGTCTGACAGAACATGTAAAATCACACAATGCACGATAACAGGCAGCAGGTCTTTACTTGAGGCATAAGTAATGTTGTGCCCGCCTCGCCATACCTCTCTCAGTCGTTTCGCGTGCTTGTCCTTCTGATATAGGCCGATTGGAGAGCGTCAGCTCTCGCGTCAGCCGAGCAAAGTCGAGACAAGTCGAGACTCAAGCGGAATCGACGCACACAATATAGGGTGGCCTGCAGCCAGTAAGAGGAGGAAAGAAACATTAATTTAATGACGCGTGGCAAAAGTACTCATACGCAGAAGTAAAACGCAGGCTGCGGTGGCCGGGAATCGAACCCGGATCAACTGCTTGGAAGGCAACTATGCTGACCATTACACCACCACCGCACGGTTTTCTTCCGCGCACGCCGCGCTGTGTCTGCTTCCCGCCTGTCGGCGGCGGCTGAAGGTGGTCGCAGCAGCAGGCGCATTACGGGGTAGGCGAGCGCATCCAGACAGCGTCTCTACGCACATTTCGCGTCCTTTGGCAAGAGTCGTCGCGTGCGTGCGCCGCAACACTACTTAGACGATCGCGTTCGGGCGTCATTTTTAAGCAGTGCAGCGCAGGATTCAGCGTTTGTAGCATTCTCTCGAGAGGATGCCACGGCGCTGGACGGCAGTCCCACTTTCCCTTCAGACGTCTGCCGCGGAAAGCACAAGGAAGCTGCAAACTAGCTGAGCATCGGTGGTTCAGTGGTAGAATGCTCGCCTGCCACGCGGGCGGCCCGGGTTCGATTCCCGGCCGATGCATCATTTTGTTTTTTCCCCGATAGTGGAGCTGCGTGTCCTTCGCACTCGAAGTGCGTGGGCCACGAGAATGAACCGCGGGATTCCGTGTGGAAACAACCAAACACGCAGCGCGCACGTCTTCTCGTTTGGACTCCTGCGTGCTATTGTGCATACTGGCGTCGGCCTATCATCGCAAGTTGCCTGCAGCGCCGGGAATGCACGTGTAGTAACAGAAGAAATGAGCCAGCAAGTGCAGACTCTCTACCACTAGTATTTGCTACTTGCCGAGATTCCAGAAGGTTTGGCCATCACGTGCCTCGGTAGCGCAGTAGGCAGCGCGTAAGTCTCATAATCTTAAGGTCGTGAGTTCGATCCTCACCCGGGGCATTTAATTTACTTCCGTTCACAGCTAAATTGACGGCTCTGGGGTTGCGAAGGAGCAAAACAGCTTGTAGTTTGTTATCCATAAGGCTTCAACAACTCAGCGTGAAAATGCTTACTTCCCGTTATTACTACTTGCAGTTCTTTTGTGAAATTTTCAAGAAAAAATGTACTAGTAATAAAACTGAATTTCGTATGATATAACATGTAAAGTCACACAGTGTATGACCTGCTATATAATGACAGGCTGCAGGTCTTTACTTGCGAAATAAGTAAATAAATATTACTACTCACAGCTTTGCTTTTCCTCCTACCCCTGTAACAACGAGGCCAAAAGCAACGGACTGTGACTTTTGCCATGCGCGCCTCGGCATGGGAGAGCGAAAAGATGCTCGCAAACAGGGAAAGTGCGACACGGAAAGCCAGTGGAGGGGGTGTAAACCCCAAAAATAAGCGTGCGCGTCCGGTGTGGTCTAGTGGCTAGGATACCTGGCTTTCACCCAGGAGGCCCGGGTTCGATTCCCGGTACCGGAATGTAATTTTTTCGGAACAAATCACGACAAGTTTGGACCCTGCGAAATGCTGTTTCACGTCCTCCTCGCGTTATAGCTACTGGTTCATAAACGTGAGCTGAAAACAGTCGAGAGAAACGGGCACGCAATGAAATTACTACGAGCAGCGGAATAAAGGGAGAAGAGACCCTGGTCCACTGTTGGACTGCTACCATAGAAATGTTACCTGTAAATACGCAGAGCCACTCCGTCTAAGCGCTGGAAGACGGAGTGCACCGAGGCCCGTTAGCTCAGTTGGTTAGAGCGTCGTGCTAATAACGCGAAGGTCGTGGGTTCGATCCCCCCACGGGCCACTTCGATTTTACTACTTCAAAAAGGCAACGCCGATTTCCCCGGGCAAGTATGGTGACAAAGAAATCGTCACATTGTGTGGGAGCTGATAGGGGACCCGAAAGCGACTTGTCGGGACGCGCTAAAACACTTCACAGGTCACAGCACGCTGAACACACAGTTTGTCGTCCGATCACCGCTACTGCGCGACGCTGGGCGTTGTCAGTGCTTGGGCGGGTGACCGCCTGCGAACACAGGGCGCTGCCGACAGTTTCAATTCGTATTTCTCTTTTCTCGTCGGTTTCGGAGCTGCAGCGCTATTCGGTCTAGGGCACTGGCGCCACGTTTTGCCTCTCGGTATGCCAAGTCGCGCCGTGCGGCCACAGTGAAATGAAGGAGCGTGTTGTAAAATTTTCAACAAAGAAAAAAAGAAATGTGCTAGTAATAAAACTGAATTTGTCTGACAGAACATGTAAAATCACACAATGCACGATAACAGGCAGCAGGTCTTTACTTGAGGCATAAGTAATGTTGTGCCCGCCTCGCCATACCTCTCTCAGTCGTTTCGCGTGCTTGTCCTTCTGATATAGGCCGATTGGAGAGCGTCAGCTCTCGCGTCAGCCGAGCAAAGTCGAGACAAGTCGAGACTCAAGCGGAATCGACGCACACAATATAGGGTGGCCTGCAGCCAGTAAGAGGAGGAAAGAAACATTAATTTAATGACGCGTGGCAAAAGTACTCATACGCAGAAGTAAAACGCAGGCTGCGGTGGCCGGGAATCGAACCCGGATCAACTGCTTGGAAGGCAACTATGCTGACCATTACACCACCACCGCACGGTTTTCTTCCGCGCACGCCGCGCTGTGTCTGCTTCCCGCCTGTCGGCGGCGGCTGAAGGTGGTCGCAGCAGCAGGCGCATTACGGGGTAGGCGAGCGCATCCAGACAGCGTCTCTACGCACATTTCGCGTCCTTTGGCAAGAGTCGTCGCGTGCGTGCGCCGCAACACTACTTAGACGATCGCGTTCGGGCGTCATTTTTAAGCAGTGCAGCGCAGGATTCAGCGTTTGTAGCATTCTCTCGAGAGGATGCCACGGCGCTGGACGGCAGTCCCACTTTCCCTTCAGACGTCTGCCGCGGAAAGCACAAGGAAGCTGCAAACTAGCTGAGCATCGGTGGTTCAGTGGTAGAATGCTCGCCTGCCACGCGGGCGGCCCGGGTTCGATTCCCGGCCGATGCATCATTTTGTTTTTTCCCCGATAGTGGAGCTGCGTGTCCTTCGCACTCGAAGTGCGTGGGCCACGAGAATGAACCGCGGGATTCCGTGTGGAAACAACCAAACACGCAGCGCGCACGTCTTCTCGTTTGGACTCCTGCGTGCTATTGTGCATACTGGCGTCGGCCTATCATCGCAAGTTGCCTGCAGCGCCGGGAATGCACGTGTAGTAACAGAAGAAATGAGCCAGCAAGTGCAGACTCTCTACCACTAGTATTTGCTACTTGCCGAGATTCCAGAAGGTTTGGCCATCACGTGCCTCGGTAGCGCAGTAGGCAGCGCGTAAGTCTCATAATCTTAAGGTCGTGAGTTCGATCCTCACCCGGGGCATTTAATTTACTTCCGTTCACAGCTAAATTGACGGCTCTGGGGTTGCGAAGGAGCAAAACAGCTTGTAGTTTGTTATCCATAAGGCTTCAACAACTCAGCGTGAAAATGCTTACTTCCCGTTATTACTACTTGCAGTTCTTTTGTGAAATTTTCAAGAAAAAATGTACTAGTAATAAAACTGAATTTCGTATGATATAACATGTAAAGTCACACAGTGTATGACCTGCTATATAATGACAGGCTGCAGGTCTTTACTTGCGAAATAAGTAAATAAATATTACTACTCACAGCTTTGCTTTTCCTCCTACCCCTGTAACAACGAGGCCAAAAGCAACGGACTGTGACTTTTGCCATGCGCGCCTCGGCATGGGAGAGCGAAAAGATGCTCGCAAACAGGGAAAGTGCGACACGGAAAGCCAGTGGAGGGGGTGTAAACCCCAAAAATAAGCGTGCGCGTCCGGTGTGGTCTAGTGGCTAGGATACCTGGCTTTCACCCAGGAGGCCCGGGTTCGATTCCCGGTACCGGAATGTAATTTTTTCGGAACAAATCACGACAAGTTTGGACCCTGCGAAATGCTGTTTCACGTCCTCCTCGCGTTATAGCTACTGGTTCATAAACGTGAGCTGAAAACAGTCGAGAGAAACGGGCACGCAATGAAATTACTACGAGCAGCGGAATAAAGGGAGAAGAGACCCTGGTCCACTGTTGGACTGCTACCATAGAAATGTTACCTGTAAATACGCAGAGCCACTCCGTCTAAGCGCTGGAAGACGGAGTGCACCGAGGCCCGTTAGCTCAGTTGGTTAGAGCGTCGTGCTAATAACGCGAAGGTCGTGGGTTCGATCCCCCCACGGGCCACTTCGATTTTACTACTTCAAAAAGGCAACGCCGATTTCCCCGGGCAAGTATGGTGACAAAGAAATCGTCACATTGTGTGGGAGCTGATAGGGGACCCGAAAGCGACTTGTCGGGACGCGCTAAAACACTTCACAGGTCACAGCACGCTGAACACACAGTTTGTCGTCCGATCACCGCTACTGCGCGACGCTGGGCGTTGTCAGTGCTTGGGCGGGTGACCGCCTGCGAACACAGGGCGCTGCCGACAGTTTCAATTCGTATTTCTCTTTTCTCGTCGGTTTCGGAGCTGCAGCGCTATTCGGTCTAGGGCACTGGCGCCACGTTTTGCCTCTCGGTATGCCAAGTCGCGCCGTGCGGCCACAGTGAAATGAAGGAGCGTGTTGTAAAATTTTCAACAAAGAAAAAAAGAAATGTGCTAGTAATAAAACTGAATTTGTCTGACAGAACATGTAAAATCACACAATGCACGATAACAGGCAGCAGGTCTTTACTTGAGGCATAAGTAATGTTGTGCCCGCCTCGCCATACCTCTCTCAGTCGTTTCGCGTGCTTGTCCTTCTGATATAGGCCGATTGGAGAGCGTCAGCTCTCGCGTCAGCCGAGCAAAGTCGAGACAAGTCGAGACTCAAGCGGAATCGACGCACACAATATAGGGTGGCCTGCAGCCAGTAAGAGGAGGAAAGAAACATTAATTTAATGACGCGTGGCAAAAGTACTCATACGCAGAAGTAAAACGCAGGCTGCGGTGGCCGGGAATCGAACCCGGATCAACTGCTGGGAAGGCAACTATGCTGACCATTACACCACCACCGCACGGTTTTCTTCCGCGCACGCCGCGCTGTGTCTGCTTCCCGCCTGTCGGCGGCGGCTGAAGGTGGTCGCAGCAGCAGGCGCATTACGGGGTAGGCGAGCGCATCCAGACAGCGTCTCTACGCACATTTCGCGTCCTTTGGCAAGAGTCGTCGCGTGCGTGCGCCGCAACACTACTTAGACGATCGCGTTCGGGCGTCATTTTTAAGCAGTGCAGCGCAGGATTCAGCGTTTGTAGCATTCTCTCGAGAGGATGCCACGGCGCTGGACGGCAGTCCCACTTTCCCTTCAGACGTCTGCCGCGGAAAGCACAAGGAAGCTGCAAACTAGCTGAGCATCGGTGGTTCAGTGGTAGAATGCTCGCCTGCCACGCGGGCGGCCCGGGTTCGATTCCCGGCCGATGCATCATTTTGTTTTTTCCCCGATAGTGGAGCTGCGTGTCCTTCGCACTCGAAGTGCGTGGGCCACGAGAATGAACCGCGGGATTCCGTGTGGAAACAACCAAACACGCAGCGCGCACGTCTTCTCGTTTGGACTCCTGCGTGCTATTGTGCATACTGGCGTCGGCCTATCATCGCAAGTTGCCTGCAGCGCCGGGAATGCACGTGTAGTAACAGAAGAAATGAGCCAGCAAGTGCAGACTCTCTACCACTAGTATTTGCTACTTGCCGAGATTCCAGAAGGTTTGGCCATCACGTGCCTCGGTAGCGCAGTAGGCAGCGCGTAAGTCTCATAATCTTAAGGTCGTGAGTTCGATCCTCACCCGGGGCATTTAATTTACTTCCGTTCACAGCTAAATTGACGGCTCTGGGGTTGCGAAGGAGCAAAACAGCTTGTAGTTTGTTATCCATAAGGCTTCAACAACTCAGCGTGAAAATGCTTACTTCCCGTTATTACTACTTGCAGTTCTTTTGTGAAATTTTCAAGAAAAAATGTACTAGTAATAAAACTGAATTTCGTATGATATAACATGTAAAGTCACACAGTGTATGACCTGCTATATAATGACAGGCTGCAGGTCTTTACTTGCGAAATAAGTAAATAAATATTACTACTCACAGCTTTGCTTTTCCTCCTACCCCTGTAACAACGAGGCCAAAAGCAACGGACTGTGACTTTTGCCATGCGCGCCTCGGCATGGGAGAGCGAAAAGATGCTCGCAAACAGGGAAAGTGCGACACGGAAAGCCAGTGGAGGGGGTGTAAACCCCAAAAATAAGCGTGCGCGTCCGGTGTGGTCTAGTGGCTAGGATACCTGGCTTTCACCCAGGAGGCCCGGGTTCGATTCCCGGTACCGGAATGTAATTTTTTCGGAACAAATCACGACAAGTTTGGACCCTGCGAAATGCTGTTTCACGTCCTCCTCGCGTTATAGCTACTGGTTCATAAACGTGAGCTGAAAACAGTCGAGAGAAACGGGCACGCAATGAAATTACTACGAGCAGCGGAATAAAGGGAGAAGAGACCCTGGTCCACTGTTGGACTGCTACCATAGAAATGTTACCTGTAAATACGCAGAGCCACTCCGTCTAAGCGCTGGAAGACGGAGTGCACCGAGGCCCGTTAGCTCAGTTGGTTAGAGCGTCGTGCTAATAACGCGAAGGTCGTGGGTTCGATCCCCCCACGGGCCACTTCGATTTTACTACTTCAAAAAGGCAACGCCGATTTCCCCGGGCAAGTATGGTGACAAAGAAATCGTCACATTGTGTGGGAGCTGATAGGGGACCCGAAAGCGACTTGTCGGGACGCGCTAAAACACTTCACAGGTCACAGCACGCTGAACACACAGTTTGTCGTCCGATCACCGCTACTGCGCGACGCTGGGCGTTGTCAGTGCTTGGGCGGGTGACCGCCTGCGAACACAGGGCGCTGCCGACAGTTTCAATTCGTATTTCTCTTTTCTCGTCGGTTTCGGAGCTGCAGCGCTATTCGGTCTAGGGCACTGGCGCCACGTTTTGCCTCTCGGTATGCCAAGTCGCGCCGTGCGGCCACAGTGAAATGAAGGAGCGTGTTGTAAAATTTTCAACAAAGAAAAAAAGAAATGTGCTAGTAATAAAACTGAATTTGTCTGACAGAACATGTAAAATCACACAATGCACGATAACAGGCAGCAGGTCTTTACTTGAGGCATAAGTAATGTTGTGCCCGCCTCGCCATACCTCTCTCAGTCGTTTCGCGTGCTTGTCCTTCTGATATAGGCCGATTGGAGAGCGTCAGCTCTCGCGTCAGCCGAGCAAAGTCGAGACAAGTCGAGACTCAAGCGGAATCGACGCACACAATATAGGGTGGCCTGCAGCCAGTAAGAGGAGGAAAGAAACATTAATTTAATGACGCGTGGCAAAAGTACTCATACGCAGAAGTAAAACGCAGGCTGCGGTGGCCGGGAATCGAACCCGGATCAACTGCTTGGAAGGCAACTATGCTGACCATTACACCACCACCGCACGGTTTTCTTCCGCGCACGCCGCGCTGTGTCTGCTTCCCGCCTGTCGGCGGCGGCTGAAGGTGGTCGCAGCAGCAGGCGCATTACGGGGTAGGCGAGCGCATCCAGACAGCGTCTCTACGCACATTTCGCGTCCTTTGGCAAGAGTCGTCGCGTGCGTGCGCCGCAACACTACTTAGACGATCGCGTTCGGGCGTCATTTTTAAGCAGTGCAGCGCAGGATTCAGCGTTTGTAGCATTCTCTCGAGAGGATGCCACGGCGCTGGACGGCAGTCCCACTTTCCCTTCAGACGTCTGCCGCGGAAAGCACAAGGAAGCTGCAAACTAGCTGAGCATCGGTGGTTCAGTGGTAGAATGCTCGCCTGCCACGCGGGCGGCCCGGGTTCGATTCCCGGCCGATGCATCATTTTGTTTTTTCCCCGATAGTGGAGCTGCGTGTCCTTCGCACTCGAAGTGCGTGGGCCACGAGAATGAACCGCGGGATTCCGTGTGGAAACAACCAAACACGCAGCGCGCACGTCTTCTCGTTTGGACTCCTGCGTGCTATTGTGCATACTGGCGTCGGCCTATCATCGCAAGTTGCCTGCAGCGCCGGGAATGCACGTGTAGTAACAGAAGAAATGAGCCAGCAAGTGCAGACTCTCTACCACTAGTATTTGCTACTTGCCGAGATTCCAGAAGGTTTGGCCATCACGTGCCTCGGTAGCGCAGTAGGCAGCGCGTAAGTCTCATAATCTTAAGGTCGTGAGTTCGATCCTCACCCGGGGCATTTAATTTACTTCCGTTCACAGCTAAATTGACGGCTCTGGGGTTGCGAAGGAGCAAAACAGCTTGTAGTTTGTTATCCATAAGGCTTCAACAACTCAGCGTGAAAATGCTTACTTCCCGTTATTACTACTTGCAGTTCTTTTGTGAAATTTTCAAGAAAAAATGTACTAGTAATAAAACTGAATTTCGTATGATATAACATGTAAAGTCACACAGTGTATGACCTGCTATATAATGACAGGCTGCAGGTCTTTACTTGCGAAATAAGTAAATAAATATTACTACTCACAGCTTTGCTTTTCCTCCTACCCCTGTAACAACGAGGCCAAAAGCAACGGACTGTGACTTTTGCCATGCGCGCCTCGGCATGGGAGAGCGAAAAGATGCTCGCAAACAGGGAAAGTGCGACACGGAAAGCCAGTGGAGGGGGTGTAAACCCCAAAAATAAGCGTGCGCGTCCGGTGTGGTCTAGTGGCTAGGATACCTGGCTTTCACCCAGGAGGCCCGGGTTCGATTCCCGGTACCGGAATGTAATTTTTTCGGAACAAATCACGACAAGTTTGGACCCTGCGAAATGCTGTTTCACGTCCTCCTCGCGTTATAGCTACTGGTTCATAAACGTGAGCTGAAAACAGTCGAGAGAAACGGGCACGCAATGAAATTACTACGAGCAGCGGAATAAAGGGAGAAGAGACCCTGGTCCACTGTTGGACTGCTACCATAGAAATGTTACCTGTAAATACGCAGAGCCACTCCGTCTAAGCGCTGGAAGACGGAGTGCACCGAGGCCCGTTAGCTCAGTTGGTTAGAGCGTCGTGCTAATAACGCGAAGGTCGTGGGTTCGATCCCCCCACGGGCCACTTCGATTTTACTACTTCAAAAAGGCAACGCCGATTTCCCCGGGCAAGTATGGTGACAAAGAAATCGTCACATTGTGTGGGAGCTGATAGGGGACCCGAAAGCGACTTGTCGGGACGCGCTAAAACACTTCACAGGTCACAGCACGCTGAACACACAGTTTGTCGTCCGATCACCGCTACTGCGCGACGCTGGGCGTTGTCAGTGCTTGGGCGGGTGACCGCCTGCGAACACAGGGCGCTGCCGACAGTTTCAATTCGTATTTCTCTTTTCTCGTCGGTTTCGGAGCTGCAGCGCTATTCGGTCTAGGGCACTGGCGCCACGTTTTGCCTCTCGGTATGCCAAGTCGCGCCGTGCGGCCACAGTGAAATGAAGGAGCGTGTTGTAAAATTTTCAACAAAGAAAAAAAGAAATGTGCTAGTAATAAAACTGAATTTGTCTGACAGAACATGTAAAATCACACAATGCACGATAACAGGCAGCAGGTCTTTACTTGAGGCATAAGTAATGTTGTGCCCGCCTCGCCATACCTCTCTCAGTCGTTTCGCGTGCTTGTCCTTCTGATATAGGCCGATTGGAGACGCGATCTAGCGTCGTCAGCCGAGCAAAGTCGAGACAAGTCGAGACTCAAGCGGAATCGACGCACACAATATAGGGTGGCCTGCAGCCAGTAAGAGGAGGAAAGAAACATTAATTTAATGACGCGTGGCAAAAGTACTCATACGCAGAAGTAAAACGCAGGCTGCGGTGGCCGGGAATCGAACCCGGATCAACTGCTTGGAAGGCAACTATGCTGACCATTACACCACCACCGCACGGTTTTCTTCCGCGCACGCCGCGCTGTGTCTGCTTCCCGCCTGTCGGCGGCGGCTGAAGGTGGTCGCAGCAGCAGGCGCATTACGGGGTAGGCGAGCGCATCCAGACAGCGTCTCTACGCACATTTCGCGTCCTTTGGCAAGAGTCGTCGCGTGCGTGCGCCGCAACACTACTTAGACGATCGCGTTCGGGCGTCATTTTTAAGCAGTGCAGCGCAGGATTCAGCGTTTGTAGCATTCTCTCGAGAGGATGCCACGGCGCTGGACGGCAGTCCCACTTTCCCTTCAGACGTCTGCCGCGGAAAGCACAAGGAAGCTGCAAACTAGCTGAGCATCGGTGGTTCAGTGGTAGAATGCTCGCCTGCCACGCGGGCGGCCCGGGTTCGATTCCCGGCCGATGCATCATTTTGTTTTTTCCCCGATAGTGGAGCTGCGTGTCCTTCGCACTCGAAGTGCGTGGGCCACGAGAATGAACCGCGGGATTCCGTGTGGAAACAACCAAACACGCAGCGCGCACGTCTTCTCGTTTGGACTCCTGCGTGCTATTGTGCATACTGGCGTCGGCCTATCATCGCAAGTTGCCTGCAGCGCCGGGAATGCACGTGTAGTAACAGAAGAAATGAGCCAGCAAGTGCAGACTCTCTACCACTAGTATTTGCTACTTGCCGAGATTCCAGAAGGTTTGGCCATCACGTGCCTCGGTAGCGCAGTAGGCAGCGCGTAAGTCTCATAATCTTAAGGTCGTGAGTTCGATCCTCACCCGGGGCATTTAATTTACTTCCGTTCACAGCTAAATTGACGGCTCTGGGGTTGCGAAGGAGCAAAACAGCTTGTAGTTTGTTATCCATAAGGCTTCAACAACTCAGCGTGAAAATGCTTACTTCCCGTTATTACTACTTGCAGTTCTTTTGTGAAATTTTCAAGAAAAAATGTACTAGTAATAAAACTGAATTTCGTATGATATAACATGTAAAGTCACACAGTGTATGACCTGCTATATAATGACAGGCTGCAGGTCTTTACTTGCGAAATAAGTAAATAAATATTACTACTCACAGCTTTGCTTTTCCTCCTACCCCTGTAACAACGAGGCCAAAAGCAACGGACTGTGACTTTTGCCATGCGCGCCTCGGCATGGGAGAGCGAAAAGATGCTCGCAAACAGGGAAAGTGCGACACGGAAAGCCAGTGGAGGGGGTGTAAACCCCAAAAATAAGCGTGCGCGTCCGGTGTGGTCTAGTGGCTAGGATACCTGGCTTTCACCCAGGAGGCCCGGGTTCGATTCCCGGTACCGGAATGTAATTTTTTCGGAACAAATCACGACAAGTTTGGACCCTGCGAAATGCTGTTTCACGTCCTCCTCGCGTTATAGCTACTGGTTCATAAACGTGAGCTGAAAACAGTCGAGAGAAACGGGCACGCAATGAAATTACTACGAGCAGCGGAATAAAGGGAGAAGAGACCCTGGTCCACTGTTGGACTGCTACCATAGAAATGTTACCTGTAAATACGCAGAGCCACTCCGTCTAAGCGCTGGAAGACGGAGTGCACCGAGGCCCGTTAGCTCAGTTGGTTAGAGCGTCGTGCTAATAACGCGAAGGTCGTGGGTTCGATCCCCCCACGGGCCACTTCGATTTTACTACTTCAAAAAGGCAACGCCGATTTCCCCGGGCAAGTATGGTGACAAAGAAATCGTCACATTGTGTGGGAGCTGATAGGGGACCCGAAAGCGACTTGTCGGGACGCGCTAAAACACTTCACAGGTCACAGCACGCTGAACACACAGTTTGTCGTCCGATCACCGCTACTGCGCGACGCTGGGCGTTGTCAGTGCTTGGGCGGGTGACCGCCTGCGAACACAGGGCGCTGCCGACAGTTTCAATTCGTATTTCTCTTTTCTCGTCGGTTTCGGAGCTGCAGCGCTATTCGGTCTAGGGCACTGGCGCCACGTTTTGCCTCTCGGTATGCCAAGTCGCGCCGTGCGGCCACAGTGAAATGAAGGAGCGTGTTGTAAAATTTTCAACAAAGAAAAAAAGAAATGTGCTAGTAATAAAACTGAATTTGTCTGACAGAACATGTAAAATCACACAATGCACGATAACAGGCAGCAGGTCTTTACTTGAGGCATAAGTAATGTTGTGCCCGCCTCGCCATACCTCTCTCAGTCGTTTCGCGTGCTTGTCCTTCTGATATAGGCCGATTGGAGAGCGTCAGCTCTCGCGTCAGCCGAGCAAAGTCGAGACAAGTCGAGACTCAAGCGGAATCGACGCACACAATATAGGGTGGCCTGCAGCCAGTAAGAGGAGGAAAGAAACATTAATTTAATGACGCGTGGCAAAAGTACTCATACGCAGAAGTAAAACGCAGGCTGCGGTGGCCGGGAATCGAACCCGGATCAACTGCTTGGAAGGCAACTATGCTGACCATTACACCACCACCGCACGGTTTTCTTCCGCGCACGCCGCGCTGTGTCTGCTTCCCGCCTGTCGGCGGCGGCTGAAGGTGGTCGCAGCAGCAGGCGCATTACGGGGTAGGCGAGCGCATCCAGACAGCGTCTCTACGCACATTTCGCGTCCTTTGGCAAGAGTCGTCGCGTGCGTGCGCCGCAACACTACTTAGACGATCGCGTTCGGGCGTCATTTTTAAGCAGTGCAGCGCAGGATTCAGCGTTTGTAGCATTCTCTCGAGAGGATGCCACGGCGCTGGACGGCAGTCCCACTTTCCCTTCAGACGTCTGCCGCGGAAAGCACAAGGAAGCTGCAAACTAGCTGAGCATCGGTGGTTCAGTGGTAGAATGCTCGCCTGCCACGCGGGCGGCCCGGGTTCGATTCCCGGCCGATGCATCATTTTGTTTTTTCCCCGATAGTGGAGCTGCGTGTCCTTCGCACTCGAAGTGCGTGGGCCACGAGAATGAACCGCGGGATTCCGTGTGGAAACAACCAAACACGCAGCGCGCACGTCTTCTCGTTTGGACTCCTGCGTGCTATTGTGCATACTGGCGTCGGCCTATCATCGCAAGTTGCCTGCAGCGCCGGGAATGCACGTGTAGTAACAGAAGAAATGAGCCAGCAAGTGCAGACTCTCTACCACTAGTATTTGCTACTTGCCGAGATTCCAGAAGGTTTGGCCATCACGTGCCTCGGTAGCGCAGTAGGCAGCGCGTAAGTCTCATAATCTTAAGGTCGTGAGTTCGATCCTCACCCGGGGCATTTAATTTACTTCCGTTCACAGCTAAATTGACGGCTCTGGGGTTGCGAAGGAGCAAAACAGCTTGTAGTTTGTTATCCATAAGGCTTCAACAACTCAGCGTGAAAATGCTTACTTCCCGTTATTACTACTTGCAGTTCTTTTGTGAAATTTTCAAGAAAAAATGTACTAGTAATAAAACTGAATTTCGTATGATATAACATGTAAAGTCACACAGTGTATGACCTGCTATATAATGACAGGCTGCAGGTCTTTACTTGCGAAATAAGTAAATAAATATTACTACTCACAGCTTTGCTTTTCCTCCTACCCCTGTAACAACGAGGCCAAAAGCAACGGACTGTGACTTTTGCCATGCGCGCCTCGGCATGGGAGAGCGAAAAGATGCTCGCAAACAGGGAAAGTGCGACACGGAAAGCCAGTGGAGGGGGTGTAAACCCCAAAAATAAGCGTGCGCGTCCGGTGTGGTCTAGTGGCTAGGATACCTGGCTTTCACCCAGGAGGCCCGGGTTCGATTCCCGGTACCGGAATGTAATTTTTTCGGAACAAATCACGACAAGTTTGGACCCTGCGAAATGCTGTTTCACGTCCTCCTCGCGTTATAGCTACTGGTTCATAAACGTGAGCTGAAAACAGTCGAGAGAAACGGGCACGCAATGAAATTACTACGAGCAGCGGAATAAAGGGAGAAGAGACCCTGGTCCACTGTTGGACTGCTACCATAGAAATGTTACCTGTAAATACGCAGAGCCACTCCGTCTAAGCGCTGGAAGACGGAGTGCACCGAGGCCCGTTAGCTCAGTTGGTTAGAGCGTCGTGCTAATAACGCGAAGGTCGTGGGTTCGATCCCCCCACGGGCCACTTCGATTTTACTACTTCAAAAAGGCAACGCCGATTTCCCCGGGCAAGTATGGTGACAAAGAAATCGTCACATTGTGTGGGAGCTGATAGGGGACCCGAAAGCGACTTGTCGGGACGCGCTAAAACACTTCACAGGTCACAGCACGCTGAACACACAGTTTGTCGTCCGATCACCGCTACTGCGCGACGCTGGGCGTTGTCAGTGCTTGGGCGGGTGACCGCCTGCGAACACAGGGCGCTGCCGACAGTTTCAATTCGTATTTCTCTTTTCTCGTCGGTTTCGGAGCTGCAGCGCTATTCGGTCTAGGGCACTGGCGCCACGTTTTGCCTCTCGGTATGCCAAGTCGCGCCGTGCGGCCACAGTGAAATGAAGGAGCGTGTTGTAAAATTTTCAACAAAGAAAAAAAGAAATGTGCTAGTAATAAAACTGAATTTGTCTGACAGAACATGTAAAATCACACAATGCACGATAACAGGCAGCAGGTCTTTACTTGAGGCATAAGTAATGTTGTGCCCGCCTCGCCATACCTCTCTCAGTCGTTTCGCGTGCTTGTCCTTCTGATATAGGCCGATTGGAGAGCGTCAGCTCTCGCGTCAGCCGAGCAAAGTCGAGACAAGTCGAGACTCAAGCGGAATCGACGCACACAATATAGGGTGGCCTGCAGCCAGTAAGAGGAGGAAAGAAACATTAATTTAATGACGCGTGGCAAAAGTACTCATACGCAGAAGTAAAACGCAGGCTGCGGTGGCCGGGAATCGAACCCGGATCAACTGCTTGGAAGGCAACTATGCTGACCATTACACCACCACCGCACGGTTTTCTTCCGCGCACGCCGCGCTGTGTCTGCTTCCCGCCTGTCGGCGGCGGCTGAAGGTGGTCGCAGCAGCAGGCGCATTACGGGGTAGGCGAGCGCATCCAGACAGCGTCTCTACGCACATTTCGCGTCCTTTGGCAAGAGTCGTCGCGTGCGTGCGCCGCAACACTACTTAGACGATCGCGTTCGGGCGTCATTTTTAAGCAGTGCAGCGCAGGATTCAGCGTTTGTAGCATTCTCTCGAGAGGATGCCACGGCGCTGGACGGCAGTCCCACTTTCCCTTCAGACGTCTGCCGCGGAAAGCACAAGGAAGCTGCAAACTAGCTGAGCATCGGTGGTTCAGTGGTAGAATGCTCGCCTGCCACGCGGGCGGCCCGGGTTCGATTCCCGGCCGATGCATCATTTTGTTTTTTCCCCGATAGTGGAGCTGCGTGTCCTTCGCACTCGAAGTGCGTGGGCCACGAGAATGAACCGCGGGATTCCGTGTGGAAACAACCAAACACGCAGCGCGCACGTCTTCTCGTTTGGACTCCTGCGTGCTATTGTGCATACTGGCGTCGGCCTATCATCGCAAGTTGCCTGCAGCGCCGGGAATGCACGTGTAGTAACAGAAGAAATGAGCCAGCAAGTGCAGACTCTCTACCACTAGTATTTGCTACTTGCCGAGATTCCAGAAGGTTTGGCCATCACGTGCCTCGGTAGCGCAGTAGGCAGCGCGTAAGTCTCATAATCTTAAGGTCGTGAGTTCGATCCTCACCCGGGGCATTTAATTTACTTCCGTTCACAGCTAAATTGACGGCTCTGGGGTTGCGAAGGAGCAAAACAGCTTGTAGTTTGTTATCCATAAGGCTTCAACAACTCAGCGTGAAAATGCTTACTTCCCGTTATTACTACTTGCAGTTCTTTTGTGAAATTTTCAAGAAAAAATGTACTAGTAATAAAACTGAATTTCGTATGATATAACATGTAAAGTCACACAGTGTATGACCTGCTATATAATGACAGGCTGCAGGTCTTTACTTGCGAAATAAGTAAATAAATATTACTACTCACAGCTTTGCTTTTCCTCCTACCCCTGTAACAACGAGGCCAAAAGCAACGGACTGTGACTTTTGCCATGCGCGCCTCGGCATGGGAGAGCGAAAAGATGCTCGCAAACAGGGAAAGTGCGACACGGAAAGCCAGTGGAGGGGGTGTAAACCCCAAAAATAAGCGTGCGCGTCCGGTGTGGTCTAGTGGCTAGGATACCTGGCTTTCACCCAGGAGGCCCGGGTTCGATTATCTGTCTCGCGTGTGT
>NW_026062251.1:10000-12500 GCF_023897955.1 Schistocerca gregaria | reverse complement strand
CTTAACCCAAGTTACGCTGCACCTTAACCCAAGTTACGCTGCACCTTAACCCAAGTTACGCTGCACCTTAACCCAAGTTACGCTGCACCTTAACCCAAGTTACGCTGCACCTTAACCCAAGTTACGCTGCACCTTAACCCAAGTTACGCTGCACCTTAACCCAAGTTACGCTGCACCTTAACCCAAGTTACGCTGCACCTTAACCCAAGTTACGCTGCACCTTAACCCAAGTTACGCTGCACCTTAACCCAAGTTACGCTGCACCTTAACCCAAGTTACGCTGCACCTTAACCCAAGTTACGCTGCACCTTAACCCAAGTTACGCTGCACCTTAACCCAAGTTACGCTGCACCTTAACCCAAGTTACGCTGCACCTTAACCCAAGTTACGCTGCACCTTAACCCAAGTTACGCTGCACCTTAACCCAAGTTACGCTGCACCTTAACCCAAGTTACGCTGCACCTTAACCCAAGTTACGCTGCACCTTAACCCAAGTTACGCTGCACCTTAACCCAAGTTACGCTGCACCTTAACCCAAGTTACGCTGCACCTTAACCTAACTTACGCTGCACCTTAACCTAACTTACGCTGCACCTTAACCTAAGTTACGCTGCACCTTAACCTAACTTACGCTGCACCTTAACCTAAGTTACGCTGCACCTTAACCTAAGTTACGCTGCACCTTAACCTAAGTTACGCTGCACCTTAACCTAACTTACGCTGCACCTTAACCTAACTTACGCTGCACCTTAACCTAACTTACGCTGCACCTTAACCTAACTTACACTGCACCTTAACTGTCACATGTAACGTCACAGGAATGTAGCTTTGCCTAACAGCAACCCTCTGAACATAGTTCACTGCTTGGATCCTCTGGTGTCATGTGTATTTCTTGATGCCATGGTGCGTACCCTCACATAAAGGTCTTTCGAGTGTTGCGTACTTTCTACACAGTCCCGCTAACCACTGGAAGGGTGTACCGCTACAGAACGAATATCGCCCTCCCCTCCTGCCCTTCCAAGCTGGTCGGTCAGGCGTTTGTTTGTGAAATGAGCCTTGCAGCTGTTCAGTTGCATTCGGTTGTCGATGCAGTCAGTGTACGTTGTGGTACGGCCTGTGTGGACTGTCCGCTGATGTACGCGTAACCCACACTGATCATCCGTCGTTACGTACTGAGTGACATAATGTGGCACATGCTTGACCGTACACCGGCTGCGCCCTACAATGGCGAATCATAAGGGCCATATGTTGTGCACGATGCTACTTGTCTCGTCTCCCCATTACAGCGAGATTGCACTGTTGTACGCCGTACAGACATGTGGTAGGTAGGTACGGACGAAAGTATTGCATGTTGGCCCCCCCCCCCCCCTCCTCCCTCTGCCGGGAATCAGCGTGAGCCGTCTGTTGATGTAGCGACGAGGGTTTTCCTATTTAATCGTATTGCCCCACACAACATGATAGCACGGTGGACCGCGTTCCACATCTGCGACATGCTACAGAGGCCGGTTGACAGTCGACCGCGCAAGGGACATTGCACACGTGCGCGGACCATCTTCCACGTGTTCTCTCGTGTACATGCCGCAGTGTGTATGTGGGCTGATGTAGCGTGTCGTGACACATAACATGCAGGCATGCCAGAATCGTAGATTTCGCAAATGTAGATTGACGTATACGTTTGCTGCCAAAGATCCGCAAATGAACTGGAAATCAGTTGTTGAGCGGTTGTTCGCGCTGCAGGTGCATCGGTGATAGCGACGATCGGTACATCTATGAACCGGTTGTTTCGGCGGTACCCGCCATGCCCCCGAACCTGAGTTGGCCATGTGGGTATGAAGCGATACGAGGCTGTGGCTTGGCGGGACAGTCCCCGGCCGGTGAGGGGGGGCCGCCCGGCGTGCTGGCCGCGCGCTGCGTGAGCGCACGCACTACAGCCGGCTGGTGGGGGGCGCCCAGTGGCAGGAGCGCCGGCCGACGGGCCCGGCTGGCGTCCCAGCTATGCGCCGGCGCACCCTGCGCGCGGCGCCAGGCGGCCAAAGTGGGTTCTGCCGAGCCCGGTGCGAAGCGCGGTGGACATCTGCAGTGTGCTGGTCCGATTGCGGACTGTGTGCGTTGAGGATGCGCCGCCGCCCGGCACTCGGCGTCGCGACGCCGTCTGCTGCTCGGTCGCCCCCAGCGGTTCTCGCAGGTGGTTTGTATCGCAGCTCTGCGGACGTGTTGGCGCGTGCGCTGTGCTGGGAGAGTTCGCTTCTGCACCCAAGTGGGGCTTTGCCCTTCTGTGGCGCTGGCGTTGGAGCTGCCGGTCACCGTAGGTGGCGCGTGTTGTTTCCCGCCGGCAATGCCACGACAGCACGCTCCCGGGCCTCTGTCGGCAGCGGCAAGCTCAGTTGGGAGCACGGGTGTTCGCACTGAAAGCGTCTACTCGCCCATCTCCGGGCGATTGCGCCTCTCTCGAACCCGACCAAGTACTTAGGACGGCGCTGCGCGCCGCCGGGACCTGAGA
>NW_026062250.1:70000-72500 GCF_023897955.1 Schistocerca gregaria | reverse complement strand
CCACATTGCACCGTCGACACTATGATAACCAGAGCAGTAGGTCCACCTATAAAAGCACAATACCCCACTCCTCCGACAACTACCATTGCTCAGATAAACCAACACCACCAACACACATCCTACACAGAGGGGCACCAAATATCACCCCCCCGCCCTCGTGTTATACCACATGAAAAATTGCAGAAGTGAGAGACACAGACCCGCCAGCCTCTTGCTACAAGCATCGAACCGACGTGACATATCTGACGGTGACTCAGGCATCCGCGTACTGCCACAACTATCCACCCCCCCCCCCCCACTCTCTCTCTGCCCCCTTCCCACACAATACCGAATTTAACCAACTTTATCGCTTAACCTAACTGTGGCTGTACCAGATTATCGCTTAACCTAACTGTGGCTGTACCAGATTATCGCTTAACCTAACTGTGGCTGTACCAGATTATCGCTTAACCTAACTGTGGCTGTACCAGATTATCGCTTAACCTAACTGTGGCTGTACCAGATTATCGCTTAACCTAACTGTGGCTGTACCAGATTATCGCTTAACCTAACTGTGGCTGTACCAGATTATCGCTTAACCTAACTGTGGCTGTACCAGATTATCGCTTAACCTAACTGTGGCTGTACCAGATTATCGCTTAACCTAACTGTGGCTGTACCAGATTATCGCTTAACCTAACTGTGGCTGTACCAGATTATCGCTTAACCTAACTGTGGCTGTACCAGATTATCGCTTAACCTAACTGTGGCTGTACCACATTATCGCTTAACCTAACTGTGGCTGTACCAGATTATCGCTTAACCTAACTGTGGCTGTACCAGATTATCGCTTAACCTAACTGTGGCTGTACCAGATTATCCCTTAACCTAACTCAATTTGTCCCTTAACCTAACTCAATTTGTCCCTTAACCTAACTCAATTTGTCCCTTAACCTAACTCAATTTGTCCCTTAACCTAACTCAATTTGTCCCTTAACCTAACTCAATTTGTCCCTTAACCTAACTCAATTTGTCCCTTAACCTAACTCAATTTGTCCCTTAACCTAACTCAATTTGTCCCTTAACCTAACTCAATTTGTCCCTTAACCTAACTCAATTTGTCCCTTAACCTAACTCAATTTGTCCCTTAACCTAACTCAATTTGTCCCTTAACCTAACTCAATTTGTCCCTTAACCTAACTCAATTTGTCCCTTAACCTAACTCAATTTGTCCCTTAACCTAACCCACGTTGTCCCTTAACCTAACCCACGTTGTCCCTTAACCTAACCCACGTTGTCCCTTAACCTAACCCACGTTGTCCCTTAACCTAACCCACGTTGTCCCTTAACCTAACCCACGTTGTCCCTTAACGTAACCCACGTTGTCCCTTAACGTAACCCACGTTGTCCCTTAACGTAACCCACGTTGTCCCTTAACGTAACCCACGTTGTCCCTTAACGTAACCCACGTTGTCCCTTAACGTAACCCACGTTGTCCCTTAACCTAACCCACGTTGTCCCTTAACCTAACCCACGTTGTCCCTTAACCTAACCCACGTTGTCCCTTAACCTAACCCACGTTGTCCCTTAACCTAACCCACGTTGTCCCTTAACCTAACCCACGTTGTCCCTTAACCTAACCCACGTTGTCCCTTAACCTAACCCACGTTGTCCCTTAACCTAACCCACGTTGTCCCTTAACCTAACCCACGTTGTCCCTTAACCTAACCCACGTTGTCCCTTAACCTAACCCACGTTGTCCCTTAACCTAACCCACGTTGTCCCTTAACCTAACCCACGTTGTCCCTTAACCTAACCCACGTTGTCCCTTAACCTAACCCACGTTGTCCCTTAACCTAACCCACGTTGTCCCTTAACCTAACCCACGTTGTCCCTTAACGTAACCCACGTTGTCCCTTAACGTAACCCACGTTGTCCCTTAACGTAACCCACGTTGTCCCTTAACGTAACCCACGTTGTCCCTTAACGTAACCCACGTTGTCCCTTAACGTAACCCACGTTGTCCCTTAACCTAACCCACGTTGTCCCTTAACCTAACCCACGTTGTCCCTTAACCTAACCCACGTTGTCCCTTAACCTAACCCACGTTGTCCCTTAACCTAACCCACGTTGTCCCTTAACCTAACCCACGTTGTCCCTTAACCTAACCCACGTTGTCCCTTAACCTAACCCACGTTGTCCCTTAACCTAACCCACGTTGTCCCTTAACCTAACCCACGTTGTCCCTTAACCTAACCCACGTTGTCCCTTAACCTAACCCACGTTGTCCCTTAACCTAACCCACGTTGTCCCTTAACCTAACCCACGTTGTCCCTTAACCTAACCCACGTTGTCCCTTAACCTAACCCACGTTGTCCCTTAACCTAACCCACGTTGTCCCTTAACCTAACCCACGTTGTCCCTTAACCTAACCCACGTTGTCCCTTAACCTAACCCACGTTGTCCCTTTGCCTAACATAGTTCACTGCTCGGAATCTCTGGTGTCGTTGTTATCCTCATG
>NW_026062250.1:50000-57500 GCF_023897955.1 Schistocerca gregaria | reverse complement strand
TGGTTGTACCAGATTATCCCTTAACCTAACTCAATTTGTCCCTTAACCTAACTCAATTTGTCCCTTAACCTAACTCAATTTGTCCCTTAACCTAACTCAATTTGTCCCTTAACCTAACTCAATTTGTCCCTTAACCTAACTCAATTTGTCCCTTAACCTAACTCAATTTGTCCCTTAACCTAACTCAATTTGTCCCTTAACCTAACTCAATTTGTCCCTTAACCTAACTCAATTTGTCCCTTAACCTAACTCAATTTGTCCCTTAACCTAACTCAATTTGTCCCTTAACCTAACTCAATTTGTCCCTTAACCTAACTCAATTTGTCCCTTAACCTAACTCAATTTGTCCCTTAACCTAACCCACGTTGTCCCTTAACCTAACCCACGTTGTCCCTTAACCTAACCCACGTTGTCCCTTAACCTAACCCACGTTGTCCCTTAACCTAACCCACGTTGTCCCTTAACCTAACCCACGTTGTCCCTTAACGTAACCCACGTTGTCCCTTAACGTAACCCACGTTGTCCCTTAACGTAACCCACGTTGTCCCTTAACGTAACCCACGTTGTCCCTTAACGTAACCCACGTTGTCCCTTAACGTAACCCACGTTGTCCCTTAACCTAACCCACGTTGTCCCTTAACCTAACCCACGTTGTCCCTTAACCTAACCCACGTTGTCCCTTAACCTAACCCACGTTGTCCCTTAACCTAACCCACGTTGTCCCTTAACCTAACCCACGTTGTCCCTTAACCTAACCCACGTTGTCCCTTAACCTAACCCACGTTGTCCCTTAACCTAACCCACGTTGTCCCTTAACCTAACCCACGTTGTCCCTTAACCTAACCCACGTTGTCCCTTAACCTAACCCACGTTGTCCCTTAACCTAACCCACGTTGTCCCTTAACCTAACCCACGTTGTCCCTTAACCTAACCCACGTTGTCCCTTAACCTAACCCACGTTGTCCCTTAACCTAACCCACGTTGTCCCTTAACGTAACCCACGTTGTCCCTTAACGTAACCCACGTTGTCCCTTAACGTAACCCACGTTGTCCCTTAACGTAACCCACGTTGTCCCTTAACGTAACCCACGTTGTCCCTTAACCTAACCCACGTTGTCCCTTAACCTAACCCACGTTGTCCCTTAACCTAACCCACGTTGTCCCTTAACCTAACCCACGTTGTCCCTTAACCTAACCCACGTTGTCCCTTAACCTAACCCACGTTGTCCCTTAACCTAACCCACGTTGTCCCTTAACCTAACCCACGTTGTCCCTTAACCTAACCCACGTTGTCCCTTAACCTAACCCACGTTGTCCCTTAACCTAACCCACGTTGTCCCTTAACCTAACCCACGTTGTCCCTTAACCTAACCCACGTTGTCCCTTAACCTAACCCACGTTGTCCCTTAACCTAACCCACGTTGTCCCTTAACCTAACCCACGTTGTCCCTTAACCTAACCCACGTTGTCCCTTAACCTAACCCACGTTGTCCCTTAACCTAACCCACGTTGTCCCTTAACCTAACCCACGTTGTCCCTTAACCTAACCCACGTTGTCCCTTTGCCTAACATAGTTCACTGCTCGGAATCTCTGGTGTCGTTGTTATCCTCATGTAGATGTCTTGCGAGTGTTGCTTACTTTCCACATATTCCCGCTATCCACTGTCAATTGTACTGCAATAGGACTATATCGCCCCCCCCCCCCCCCTCTGCCCCTCTCTTTGTGTCTCCGTCCTCTCAAGCTGGTCGGTCTGGCGTTTGAGTGTTAAATGAGCCTCGCAGCTGTTCAGTTGCGTTCAGATGTCGACGCCCTCAGTGTACGTCGTGGTATGGTCTGTGTCCATTGTCCGCTGATGTCGTACGCGTAACCCACACGCTGTACCGATCATCGGTAGTTACGTACAGAGTGAAGTAGTGTGATACGTGTGACCGTACGCTGGCTGTGCCCAACGGTGTCGAATCTCAATTTCCATATGTTGTGCTCGATGCTACTTGTCTCGTCTCCCAATAACAGCTAGGTTGCACTGTGGTACGCCGTAGAGGCGTGTGGGAGGAACGTACGAACGCATTGTATGTCACCCTGGGTCGCTGGGGGTGGTGGTGCGGTGAGTCAGGTCAGGTCAGCGTGAGCCGTGTGATGTAGTGACGCGTGTATTCCGACTTTGTCGTATTGCCTCACACAAAGTGCTACCCTGGTGGACCGCGTTCCATATCTGGGACATGCCGCAGATGCCGGTTGACAGTGGATCGCGGAAGGGACATCGCATACGTGCGCGGGCCACCTTCCACGTGTTCTCTTCTGCACATGTCGCAGTGTGTATGTGGTCTGATGTAGCGTGTCGTGACACATGACATCCTGGCATGCAAGAATTGTTGAATTCGCAAATGTAGGTGGACATCTACGTTTACTGCCCAAGATACGCAAATGAACTGGAAATCCGTTGTTGAGCGGTTGTTCACGCTGGAGGTGAATCTGTGATGGCGACGATCGGTACAGCTATTAACCGGTTGTTTCAGCGGTACCCGCCACATCCACACACGTGACTAGGCCCATGTGGGTATGAAGCGATACGCGGCGGTGGCTTGGTGGGACTGTTCCCGGCCGGTGAAGGGGGGCCGCCCGGCGTGTTGGCCGCGCGCTGCGTGGGCGCACGCGCAACAGGCGGCTGGTGGGGGGCGCCGAGTGGCAGGAGCGCCAGCCGACGGGCTCGGCAGGCGGCGCAGCTACGCTGCGGCGCACCCTGCACGCGGCGCCTGGCGGCCAAAGTTGGTTCAGCCGAGCCCGGTGCGAAGCGCGGTGGACATCTGCAGTGTGCTGGTCTGATTGAGGACTGTGTGCGTTGAGGATGCGCCGCCGCCTGGCACTCGGCGCCGCGACGCCGTCTGCTGCTCGGTCGCCCCAGCGGTTCTCGCAGGTGGTTTGTATCGCAGTTGTGCGGACGTGTTGGCGCGTGCGCTGTGCTGGGAGAGTTCGCTTCTGCACCCAAGTGGGGCTTTGCCCTTGTGTGGCGCTGGCGTTGGAGCTGCCGGTCACCATAGGTGGCGCGTGTTGTCTCCCGCCGGCAATGCCACGACAGCACGCTCCCGGGCCTCTGTCGGCAGCGGCAAGCTCAGTTGGGAGCAAGGGTGTTCGCACTAAAACCGTCTACTCGCCTAACTCCGGGCGATTGCGCCTCTCTCGAAACCGACCAAGTACCTAGGACGGCGCTGCGCGCCGCCGGGACCTGAGAGGGTTTCGAGGTGTATCGTGCAGGGGAGCTCGGCCTCCTCCTGTTTGCAGAATAATTGAGCGGACGCTTGCGTGTTCGCGCGGGCCCCCGGGACACACTCCCGGGCGGCCGGCTGCTCAGCTCTAGTTGACGCAGCTCCCTGGTTGATCCTGCCAGTAGTCATATGCTTGTCTCAAAGATTAAGCCATGCATGTCTCAGTACAAGCCGCATTAAGGTGAAACCGCGAATGGCTCATTAAATCAGTTATGGTTCCTTAGATCGTACCCACGTTACTTGGATAACTGTGGTAATTCTAGAGCTAATACATGCAAACAGAGTCCCGACCAGAGATGGAAGGGACGCTTTTATTAGATCAAAACCAATCGGATTGGCTTGTCTGGTCCGTTTGCCTTGGTGACTCTGAATAACTTTGGGCTGATCGCACGGTCCTCGTACCGGCGACGCATCTTTCAAATGTCTGCCTTATCAACTGTCGATGGTAGGTTCTGCGCCTACCATGGTTGTAACGGGTAACGGGGAATCAGGGTTCGATTCCGGAGAGGGAGCCTGAGAAACGGCTACCACATCCAAGGAAGGCAGCAGGCGCGCAAATTACCCACTCCCGGCACGGGGAGGTAGTGACGAAAAATAACGATACGGGACTCATCCGAGGCCCCGTAATCGGAATGAGTACACTTTAAATCCTTTAACGAGTATCTATTGGAGGGCAAGTCTGGTGCCAGCAGCCGCGGTAATTCCAGCTCCAATAGCGTATATTAAAGTTGTTGCGGTTAAAAAGCTCGTAGTTGGATTTGTGTCCCACGCTGTTGGTTCACCGCCCGTCGGTGTTTAACTGGCATGTATCGTGGGACGTCCTGCCGGTGGGGCGAGCCGAAGGGGTGCTTTCGCGTCCCGAGGCGGACCCCGTTTAAATCCTACCAGGGTGCTCTTTGTTGAGTGTCTCGGTGGGCCGGCACGTTTACTTTGAACAAATTAGAGTGCTTAAAGCAGGCAAGCCCGCCTGAATACTGTGTGCATGGAATAATGGAATAGGACCTCGGTTCTATTTTGTTGGTTTTCGGAACCCGAGGTAATGATTAATAGGGACAGGCGGGGGCATTCGTATTGCGACGTTAGAGGTGAAATTCTTGGATCGTCGCAAGACGAACAGAAGCGAAAGCATTTGCCAAGTATGTTTTCATTAATCAAGAACGAAAGTTAGAGGTTCGAAGGCGATCAGATACCGCCCTAGTTCTAACCATAAACGATGCCAGCCAGCGATCCGCCGCAGTTCCTCCGATGACTCGGCGGGCAGCCTCCGGGAAACCAAAGCTTTTGGGTTCCGGGGGAAGTATGGTTGCAAAGCTGAAACTTAAAGGAATTGACGGAAGGGCACCACCAGGAGTGGAGCCTGCGGCTTAATTTGACTCAACACGGGAAACCTCACCAGGCCCGGACACCGGAAGGATTGACAGATTGATAGCTCTTTCTTGATTCGGTGGGTGGTGGTGCATGGCCGTTCTTAGTTGGTGGAGCGATTTGTCTGGTTAATTCCGATAACGAACGAGACTCTAGCCTGCTAACTAGTCGCGTGACATCCTTCGTGCTGTCAGCGATTACTTTTCTTCTTAGAGGGACAGGCGGCTTCTAGCCGCACGAGATTGAGCAATAACAGGTCTGTGATGCCCTTAGATGTTCTGGGCCGCACGCGCGCTACACTGAAGGAATCAGCGTGTCTTCCTAGGCCGAAAGGTCGGGGTAACCCGCTGAACCTCCTTCGTGCTAGGGATTGGGGCTTGCAATTGTTCCCCATGAACGAGGAATTCCCAGTAAGCGCGAGTCATAAGCTCGCGTTGATTACGTCCCTGCCCTTTGTACACACCGCCCGTCGCTACTACCGATTGAATGATTTAGTGAGGTCTTCGGACTGGTACGCGGCATCGACTCTGTCGTTGCCGATGCTACCGGAAAGATGACCAAACTTGATCATTTAGAGGAAGTAAAAGTCGTAACAAGGTTTCCGTAGGTGAACCTGCGGAAGGATCATTACCGACTAGACTGCATGTCTTTCGATGTGCGTGTCGTGTCGTGTCGCGCAACACGCTACCTGTACGGCAGTGGCCGTGCGCCGCGTGCGGAACCACGCGTGCCTCTCAAAACTAGCGGAAGTGTTGTTGTTGTTGTGTGGTACGAGCGCTGAAGCTCTGGAGCGGCTGGCCTGCGGTACCTGGCGCCTGGCGCCGGTTTTGAATGACGTTCGCCCGAGTGCCTGTCCGCCCCGGTGTGGAGCCGTACGACGCCCATCGGCTGTGAGGCCGTTGGACACAAAAAAATAGTGGAACAGGGGCCGTCAGACGCCTCAGTCCCGCAAATGCTGCTGTCTTGAAAGAGACAGTGGGAGACTGAAAAGGAAAAGATCACCCAGGACGGTGGATCACTCGGCTCGTGGGTCGATGAAGAACGCAGCAAATTGCGCGTCGACATGTGAACTGCAGGACACGTGAACATCGACGTTTCGAACGCACATTGCGGTCCATGGATTCCGTTCCCGGGCCACGTCTGGCTGAGGGTCGGCTACGTATACTGAAGCGCGCGGCGTTTGTCCCGCTTCGGAGACGTGGGAGTGTCGTGGTCGCCTGTGTGGCCGGCCGCGTCTCCTTAAACGTGCGATGCGCGCCCGTCGCCTGGCGGTTCGCATACCGGTACTTTCTCGGTAGCGTGCACAGCCGGCTGGCGGTGTGGCGTGCGACACCTCGTACAACGACCTCAGAGCAGGCGAGACTACCCGCTGAATTTAAGCATATTACTAAGCGGAGGAAAAGAAACTAACAAGGATTCCCCCAGTAGCGGCGAGCGAACAGGGAAGAGTCCAGCACCGAACCCCGCAGGCTGCCGCCTGTCGTGGCATGTGGTGTTTGGGAGGGTCCACTACCCCGACGCCTCGCGCCGAGCCCAAGTCCAACTTGAATGAGGCCACGGCCCGTAGAGGGTGCCAGGCCCGTAGCGGCCGGTGCGAGCGTCGGCGGGACCTCTCCTTCGAGTCGGGTTGCTTGAGAGTGCAGCTCCAAGTGGGTGGTAAACTCCATCTGAGACTAAATATGACCACGAGACCGATAGCGAACAAGTACCGTGAGGGAAAGTTGAAAAGAACTTTGAAGAGAGAGTTCAAAAGTACGTGAAACCGTTCTGGGGTAAACGTGAGAAGTCCGAAAGGTCGAACGGGTGAGATTCACGCCCATCCGGCCACTGGCCCCCGCCCTCGGCAGATGGGGCCGGCCGCCCGCGCGGAGCAATCCGCGGCGGGGTCGTGTCCGGTTGCCTTTCCACTCGCCGCGGGGTGGGGCCGTTCCGGTGTGCGGTGGGCCGCACTTCTCCCCTAGTAGGACGTCGCGACCCGCTGGGTGCCGGCCTACGGCCCGGGTGCGCAGCCTGTCCTTCCGCGGGCCTCGGTTCGCGTCTGTTGGGCAGAGCCCCGGTGTCCTGGCTGGCTGCTCGGCGGTATATCTGGAGGAGTCGATTCGCCCCTTTGGGCGCTCGGGCTCCCGGCAAGCGCGCGCGGTTCTTCCCGGATGACGGACCTACCTGGCCCGGCCCCGGACCCGCGCCGCTGTTGGCTCGGGATGCTCTCGGGCGGAATAATCGCTCCCGTCAGCGGCGCTTCAGCTTTGGACAATTTCACGACCCGTCTTGAAACACGGACCAAGGAGTCTAACATGTGCGCGAGTCATTGGGCTGTACGAAACCTAAAGGCGTAATGAAAGTGAAGGTCTCGCCTTGCGCGGGCCGAGGGAGGATGGGGCTTCCCCGCCCTTCACGGGGCGGCGGCCTCCGCACTCCCGGGGCGTCTCGTCCTCATTGCGAGGTGAGGCGCACCTAGAGCGTACACGTTGGGACCCGAAAGATGGTGAACTATGCCTGGCCAGGACGAAGTCAGGGGAAACCCTGATGGAGGTCCGTAGCGATTCTGACGTGCAAATCGATCGTCGGAGCTGGGTATAGGGGCGAAAGACTAATCGAACCATCTAGTAGCTGGTTCCCTCCGAAGTTTCCCTCAGGATAGCTGGTGCTCGTACGAGTCTCATCCGGTAAAGCGAATGATTAGAGGCCTTGGGGCCGAAACGACCTCAACCTATTCTCAAACTTTAAATGGGTGAGATCTCCGGCTTGCTTGATATGCTGAAGCCGCGAGCAAACGACTCGGATCGGAGTGCCAAGTGGGCCACTTTTGGTAAGCAGAACTGGCGCTGTGGGATGAACCAAACGCCGAGTTAAGGCGCCCGAATCGACGCT
>NW_026062250.1:42500-45000 GCF_023897955.1 Schistocerca gregaria | reverse complement strand
TAACCTAACTCAATTTGTCCCTTAACCTAACTCAATTTGTCCCTTAACCTAACTCAATTTGTCCCTTAACCTAACTCAATTTGTCCCTTAACCTAACTCAATTTGTCCCTTAACCTAACTCAATTTGTCCCTTAACCTAACTCAATTTGTCCCTTAACCTAACTCAATTTGTCCCTTAACCTAACTCAATTTGTCCCTTAACCTAACTCAATTTGTCCCTTAACCTAACTCAATTTGTCCCTTAACCTAACTCAATTTGTCCCTTAACCTAACTCAATTTGTCCCTTAACCTAACTCAATTTGTCCCTTAACCTAACTCAATTTGTCCCTTAACCTAACTCAATTTGTCCCTTAACCTAACCCACGTTGTCCCTTAACCTAACCCACGTTGTCCCTTAACCTAACCCACGTTGTCCCTTAACCTAACCCACGTTGTCCCTTAACCTAACCCACGTTGTCCCTTAACCTAACCCACGTTGTCCCTTAACGTAACCCACGTTGTCCCTTAACGTAACCCACGTTGTCCCTTAACGTAACCCACGTTGTCCCTTAACGTAACCCACGTTGTCCCTTAACGTAACCCACGTTGTCCCTTAACGTAACCCACGTTGTCCCTTAACCTAACCCACGTTGTCCCTTAACCTAACCCACGTTGTCCCTTAACCTAACCCACGTTGTCCCTTAACCTAACCCACGTTGTCCCTTAACCTAACCCACGTTGTCCCTTAACCTAACCCACGTTGTCCCTTAACCTAACCCACGTTGTCCCTTAACCTAACCCACGTTGTCCCTTAACCTAACCCACGTTGTCCCTTAACCTAACCCACGTTGTCCCTTAACCTAACCCACGTTGTCCCTTAACCTAACCCACGTTGTCCCTTAACCTAACCCACGTTGTCCCTTAACCTAACCCACGTTGTCCCTTAACCTAACCCACGTTGTCCCTTAACCTAACCCACGTTGTCCCTTAACCTAACCCACGTTGTCCCTTAACGTAACCCACGTTGTCCCTTAACGTAACCCACGTTGTCCCTTAACGTAACCCACGTTGTCCCTTAACGTAACCCACGTTGTCCCTTAACCTAACCCACGTTGTCCCTTAACCTAACCCACGTTGTCCCTTAACCTAACCCATGTTGTCCCTTAACCTAACCCACGTTGTCCCTTAACCTAACCCACGTTGTCCCTTAACCTAACCCACGTTGTCCCTTAACCTAACCCACGTTGTCCCTTAACCTAACCCACGTTGTCCCTTAACCTAACCCACGTTGTCCCTTAACCTAACCCACGTTGTCCCTTAACCTAACCCACGTTGTCCCTTAACCTAACCCACGTTGTCCCTTAACCTAACCCACGTTGTCCCTTAACCTAACCCACGTTGTCCCTTAACCTAACCCACGTTGTCCCTTAACCTAACCCACGTTGTCCCTTAACCTAACCCACGTTGTCCCTTAACCTAACCCACGTTGTCCCTTAACCTAACCCACGTTGTCCCTTTGCCTAACATAGTTCACTGCTCGGAATCTCTGGTGTCGTTGTTATCCTCATGTAGATGTCTTGCGAGTGTTGCTTACTTTCCACATATTCCCGCTATCCACTGTCAATTGTACTGCAATAGGACTATATCGCCCCCCCCCCCCCCTCTGCCCCTCTCTTTGTGTCTCCGTCCTCTCAAGCTGGTCGGTCTGGCGTTTGAGTGTTAAATGAGCCTCGCAGCTGTTCAGTTGCGTTCAGATGTCGACGCCCTCAGTGTACGTCGTGGTATGGTCTGTGTCCATTGTCCGCTGATGTCGTACGCGTAACCCACACGCTGTACCGATCATCGGTAGTTACGTACAGAGTGAAGTAGTGTGATACGTGTGACCGTACGCTGGCTGTGCCCAACGGTGTCGAATCTCAATTTCCATATGTTGTGCTCGATGCTACTTGTCTCGTCTCCCAATAACAGCTAGGTTGCACTGTGGTACGCCGTAGAGGCGTGTGGGAGGAACGTACGAACGCATTGTATGTCACCCTGGGTCGCTGGGTGTGGTGGTGCGGTGAGTCAGGTCAGGTCAGCGTGAGCCGTGTGATGTAGTGACGCGTGTATTCCGACTTTGTCGTATTGCCTCACACAAAGTGCTACCCTGGTGGACCGCGTTCCATATCTGGGACATGCCGCAGATGCCGGTTGACAGTGGATCGCGGAAGGGACATCGCATACGTGCGCGGGCCACCTTCCACGTGTTCTCTTCTGCACATGTCGCAGTGTGTATGTGGTCTGATGTAGCGTGTCGTGACACATGACATCCTGGCATGCAAGAATTGTTGAATTCGCAAATGTAGGTGGACATCTACGTTTACTGCCCAAGATACGCAAATGAACTGGAAATCCGTTGTTGAGCGGTTGTTCACGCTGGAGGTGAATCTGTGATGGCGACGATCGGTACAGCTATTAACCGGTTGTTTCAGCGGTACCCGCCACATCCACACACGTGACTAGGCCCATGTGGGTATGAAG
>NW_026062250.1:37500-40000 GCF_023897955.1 Schistocerca gregaria | reverse complement strand
ATTACGTCCCTGCCCTTTGTACACACCGCCCGTCGCTACTACCGATTGAATGATTTAGTGAGGTCTTCGGACTGGTACGCGGCATCGACTCTGTCGTTGCCGATGCTACCGGAAAGATGACCAAACTTGATCATTTAGAGGAAGTAAAAGTCGTAACAAGGTTTCCGTAGGTGAACCTGCGGAAGGATCATTACCGACTAGACTGCATGTCTTTCGATGTGCGTGTCGTGTCGTGTCGCGCAACACGCTACCTGTACGGCAGTGGCCGTGCGCCGCGTGCGGAACCACGCGTGCCTCTCAAAACTAGCGGAAGTGTTGTTGTTGTTGTGTGGTACGAGCGCTGAAGCTCTGGAGCGGCTGGCCTGCGGTACCTGGCGCCTGGCGCCGGTTTTGAATGACGTTCGCCCGAGTGCCTGTCCGCCCCGGTGTGGAGCCGTACGACGCCCATCGGCTGTGAGGCCGTTGGACACAAAAAAATAGTGGAACAGGGGCCGTCAGACGCCTCAGTCCCGCAAATGCTGCTGTCTTGAAAGAGACAGTGGGAGACTGAAAAGGAAAAGATCACCCAGGACGGTGGATCACTCGGCTCGTGGGTCGATGAAGAACGCAGCAAATTGCGCGTCGACATGTGAACTGCAGGACACATGAACATCGACGTTTCGAACGCACATTGCGGTCCATGGATTCCGTTCCCGGGCCACGTCTGGCTGAGGGTCGGCTACGTATACTGAAGCGCGCGGCGTTTGTCCCGCTTCGGAGACGTGGGAGTGTCGTGGTCGCCTGTGTGGCCGGCCGCGTCTCCTTAAACGTGCGATGCGCGCCCGTCGCCTGGCGGTTCGCATACCGGTACTTTCTCGGTAGCGTGCACAGCCGGCTGGCGGTGTGGCGTGCGACACCTCGTACAACGACCTCAGAGCAGGCGAGACTACCCGCTGAATTTAAGCATATTACTAAGCGGAGGAAAAGAAACTAACAAGGATTCCCCCAGTAGCGGCGAGCGAACAGGGAAGAGTCCAGCACCGAACCCCGCAGGCTGCCGCCTGTCGTGGCATGTGGTGTTTGGGAGGGTCCACTACCCCGACGCCTCGCGCCGAGCCCAAGTCCAACTTGAATGAGGCCACGGCCCGTAGAGGGTGCCAGGCCCGTAGCGGCCGGTGCGAGCGTCGGCGGGACCTCTCCTTCGAGTCGGGTTGCTTGAGAGTGCAGCTCCAAGTGGGTGGTAAACTCCATCTGAGACTAAATATGACCACGAGACCGATAGCGAACAAGTACCGTGAGGGAAAGTTGAAAAGAACTTTGAAGAGAGAGTTCAAAAGTACGTGAAACCGTTCTGGGGTAAACGTGAGAAGTCCGAAAGGTCGAACGGGTGAGATTCACGCCCATCCGGCCACTGGCCCCCGCCCTCGGCAGATGGGGCCGGCCGCCCGCGCGGAGCAATCCGCGGCGGGGTCGTGTCCGGTTGCCTTTCCACTCGCCGCGGGGTGGGGCCGTTCCGGTGTGCGGTGGGCCGCACTTCTCCCCTAGTAGGACGTCGCGACCCGCTGGGTGCCGGCCTACGGCCCGGGTGCGCAGCCTGTCCTTCCGCGGGCCTCGGTTCGCGTCTGTTGGGCAGAGCCCCGGTGTCCTGGCTGGCTGCTCGGCGGTATATCTGGAGGAGTCGATTCGCCCCTTTGGGCGCTCGGGCTCCCGGCAAGCGCGCGCGGTTCTTCCCGGATGACGGACCTACCTGGCCCGGCCCCGGACCCGCGCCGCTGTTGGCTCGGGATGCTCTCGGGCGGAATAATCGCTCCCGTCAGCGGCGCTTCAGCTTTGGACAATTTCACGACCCGTCTTGAAACACGGACCAAGGAGTCTAACATGTGCGCGAGTCATTGGGCTGTACGAAACCTAAAGGCGTAATGAAAGTGAAGGTCTCGCCTTGCGCGGGCCGAGGGAGGATGGGGCTTCCCCGCCCTTCACGGGGCGGCGGCCTCCGCACTCCCGGGGCGTCTCGTCCTCATTGCGAGGTGAGGCGCACCTAGAGCGTACACGTTGGGACCCGAAAGATGGTGAACTATGCCTGGCCAGGACGAAGTCAGGGGAAACCCTGATGGAGGTCCGTAGCGATTCTGACGTGCAAATCGATCGTCGGAGCTGGGTATAGGGGCGAAAGACTAATCGAACCATCTAGTAGCTGGTTCCCTCCGAAGTTTCCCTCAGGATAGCTGGTGCTCGTACGAGTCTCATCCGGTAAAGCGAATGATTAGAGGCCTTGGGGCCGAAACGACCTCAACCTATTCTCAAACTTTAAATGGGTGAGATCTCCGGCTTGCTTGATATGCTGAAGCCGCGAGCAAACGACTCGGATCGGAGTGCCAAGTGGGCCACTTTTGGTAAGCAGAACTGGCGCTGTGGGATGAACCAAACGCCGAGTTAAGGCGCCCGAATCGACGCTCATGGGAAACCATGAAAGGCGTTGGTTGCTTAAGACAGCAGGACGGTGGCCATGGAAGTCGGAATC
>NW_026062250.1:27500-32500 GCF_023897955.1 Schistocerca gregaria | reverse complement strand
CCCTTAACCTAACTCAATTTGTCCCTTAACCTAACTCAATTTGTCCCTTAACCTAACTCAATTTGTCCCTTAACCTAACTCAATTTGTCCCTTAACCTAACTCAATTTGTCCCTTAACCTAACTCAATTTGTCCCTTAACCTAACTCAATTTGTCCCTTAACCTAACTCAATTTGTCCCTTAACCTAACTCAATTTGTCCCTTAACCTAACTCAATTTCGTTCCCCTTAACCTAACTCAATTTGTCCCTTAACCTAACTCAATTTGTCCCTTAACCTAACCCACGTTGTCCCTTAACCTAACCCACGTTGTCCCTTAACCTAACCCACGTTGTCCCTTAACCTAACCCACGTTGTCCCTTAACCTAACCCACGTTGTCCCTTAACCTAACCCACGTTGTCCCTTAACGTAACCCACGTTTGTCCCTTAACGTAACCCACGTTGTCCCTTAACGTAACCCACGTTGTCCCTTAACGTAACCCACGTTGTCCCTTAACGTAACCCACGTTGTCCCTTAACCGTAACCCACGTTGTCCCTTAACCTAACCCACGTTGTCCCTTAACCTAACCCACGTTGTCCCTTAACCTAAACCCACGTTGTCCCTTAACCTAACCCACGTTGTCCCTTAACCTAACCACGTTGTCCCCTTAACCCTAACCCAACGTTGTCCCTTAAACCTAACCCACGTTGTCCCTTAACCTAACCCACGTTGTCCCTTAACCTAACCCACGTTGTCCCTTAACCTAACCCACGTTGTCCCTTAACCCTAACCCACGTTGTCCCTTAACCTAACCCACGTTGTCCCTTAAACCTAACCCACGTTGTCCCTTAACCTAACCCACGTTGTCCCTTAACCTAACCCACGTTGTCCCTTAACCTAACCCACGTTGTCCCCTTAACCTAACCCACGTTGTCCCTTAACCTAACCCACCGTTGTCCCTTAACGTAACCCACGTTGTCCCTTAACGTAACCCACGTTGTCCCTTAACGTAACCCACGTTGTCCCTTAACGTAACCCACGTTGTCCCTTAACGTAACCCACGTTGTCCCTTAACCTAACCCACGTTGTCCCTTAACCTAACCCCACGTTGTCCCTTAAACCTAACCCACGTTGTCCCTTAACCTAACCCACGGTTGTCCCCTTAACCTAACCCACGTTGTCCCTTAACCTAACCCACGTTGTCCCTTAACCTAACCCACGTTGTCCCTTAACCTAACCCACGTTGTCCCTTAACCTAACCCACGTTGTCCCTTAACCTAACCCACGTTGTCCCTTAACCTAACCCACGTTGTCCCTTAACCTAACCCACGTTGTCCCCTTAACCTAACCCACGTTGTCCCTTAACCTAACCCACGTAGTCCCTTAACCTAACCCACGTTGTCCCTTAACCTAACCCACGTTGTCCCTTAACCTAACCCACGTTGTCCCTTAACCTAACCCACGTTGTCCCTTTGCCTAACATAGTTCACTGCTCGGAATCTCTGGTGTCGTTGTTATCCTCATGTAGATGTCTTGCGAGTGTTGCTTACTTTCCACATATTCCCGCTATCCACTGTCAATTGTACTGCAATAGGACTATATCGCCCCCCCCCCCCCCCCCTCTGCCCCTCTCTTTGTGTCTCCGTCCTCTCAAGCTGGTCGGTCCTGGCGTTTGAGTGTTAAATGAGCCTCGCAGCTGTTCAGTTGCGTTCAGATGTCGACGCCCTCAGTGTACGTCGTGGTATGGTCTGTGTCCATTGTCCGCTGATGTCGTACGCGTAACCCACACGCTGTACCGATCATCGGTAGTTACGTACAGAGTGAAGTAGTGTGATACGTGTGACCGTACGCTGGCTGTGCCCAACGGTGTCGAATCTCAATTTCCATATGTTGTGCTCGATGCTACTTGTCTCGTCCTCCCAATAACAGCTAGGTTGCACTGTGGTACGCCGTAGAGGCGTGTGGGAGGAACGTACGAACGCATTGTATGTCACCCTGGGTCGCTGGGGGTGGTGGTGCGGTGAGTCAGGTCAGGTCAGCGTGAGCCGTGTGATGTAGTGACGCGTGTATTCCGACTTTGTCGTATTGCCTCACACAAAGTGCTACCCCTGGTGGACCGCGTTCCATATCTGGGACATGCCGCAGATGCCGGTTGACAGTGGATCGCGGAAGGGACATCGCATACGTGCGCGGGCCACCTTCCACGTGTTCTCTTCTGCACATGTCGCAGTGTGTATGTGGTCTGATGTAGCGTGTCGTGACACATGACATCCTGGCATGCAAGAATTGTTGAATTCGCAAAATGTAGGTGGACATCTACGTTTACTGCCCAAGATACGCAAATGAACTGGAAATCCGTTGTTGAGCGGTTGTTCACGCTGGAGGTGAATCTGTGATGGCGACGATCGGTACAGCTATTAACCGGTTGTTTCAGCGGTACCCGCCACATCCACACACGTGACTAGGCCCATGTGGGCTATGAAGCGATACGCGGCGGTGGCTTGGTGGGACTGTTCCCGGCCGGTGAAGGGGGGCCGCCCGGCGTGTTGGCCGCGCGCTGCGTGGGCGCACGCGCAACAGGCGGCTGGTGGGGGGCGCCGAGTGGCAGGAGCGCCAGCCGACGGGCTCGGCAGGCGGCGCAGCTACGCTGCGGCGCACCCTGCACGCGGCGCCTGGCGGCCAAAGTTGGTTCAGCCGAGCCCGGTGCGAAGCGCGGTGGACATCTGCAGTGTGCTGGTCTGATTGAGGACTGTGTGCGTTGAGGATGCGCCGCCGCCTGGCACTCGGCGCCGCGACGCCGTCTGCTGCTCGGTCGCCCCAGCGGTTCTCGCAGGTGGTTTGTATCGCAGTTGTGCGGACGTGTTGGCGCGTGCGCTGTGCTGGGAGAGTTCGCTTCTGCACCCAAGTGGGGCTTTGCCCTTGTGTGGCGCTGGCGTTGGAGCTGCCGGTCACCATAGGTGGCGCGTGTTGTCTCCCGCCGGCAATGCCACGACAGCACGCTCCCGGGCCTCTGTCGGCAGCGGCAAGCTCAGTTGGGAGCAAGGGTGTTCGCACTAAAACCGTCTACTCGCCTAACTCCGGGCGATTGCGCCTCTCTCGAAACCGACCAAGTACCTAGGACGGCGCTGCGCGCCGCCGGGACCTGAGAGGGTTTCGAGGTGTATCGTGCAGGGGAGCTCGGCCTCCTCCTGTTTGCAGAATAATTGAGCGGACGCTTGCGTGTTCGCGCGGGCCCCCGGGACACACTCCCGGGCGGCCGGCTGCTCAGCTCTAGTTGACGCAGCTCCCTGGTTGATCCTGCCAGTAGTCATATGCTTGTCTCAAAGATTAAGCCATGCATGTCTCAGTACAAGCCGCATTAAGGTGAAACCGCGAATGGCTCATTAAATCAGTTATGGTTCCTTAGATCGTACCCACGTTACTTGGATAACTGTGGTAATTCTAGAGCTAATACATGCAAACAGAGTCCCGACCAGAGATGGAAGGGACGCTTTTATTAGATCAAAACCAATCGGATTGGCTTGTCTGGTCCGTTTGCCTTGGTGACTCTGAATAACTTTGGGCTGATCGCACGGTCCTCGTACCGGCGACGCATCTTTCAAATGTCTGCCTTATCAACTGTCGATGGTAGGTTCTGCGCCTACCATGGTTGTAACGGGTAACGGGGAATCAGGGTTCGATTCCGGAGAGGGAGCCTGAGAAACGGCTACCACATCCAAGGAAGGCAGCAGGCGCGCAAATTACCCACTCCCGGCACGGGGAGGTAGTGACGAAAAATAACGATACGGGACTCATCCGAGGCCCCGTAATCGGAATGAGTACACTTTAAATCCTTTAACGAGTATCTATTGGAGGGCAAGTCTGGTGCCAGCAGCCGCGGTAATTCCAGCTCCAATAGCGTATATTAAAGTTGTTGCGGTTAAAAAGCTCGTAGTTGGATTTGTGTCCCACGCTGTTGGTTCACCGCCCGTCGGTGTTTAACTGGCATGTATCGTGGGACGTCCTGCCGGTGGGGCGAGCCGAAGGGGTGCTTTCGCGTCCCGAGGCGGACCCCGTTTAAATCCTACCAGGGTGCTCTTTGTTGAGTGTCTCGGTGGGCCGGCACGTTTACTTTGAACAAATTAGAGTGCTTAAAGCAGGCAAGCCCGCCTGAATACTGTGTGCATGGAATAATGGAATAGGACCTCGGTTCTATTTTGTTGGTTTTCGGAACCCGAGGTAATGATTAATAGGGACAGGCGGGGGCATTCGTATTGCGACGTTAGAGGTGAAATTCTTGGATCGTCGCAAGACGAACAGAAGCGAAAGCATTTGCCAAGTATGTTTTCATTAATCAAGAACGAAAGTTAGAGGTTCGAAGGCGATCAGATACCGCCCTAGTTCTAACCATAAACGATGCCAGCCAGCGATCCGCCGCAGTTCCTCCGATGACTCGGCGGGCAGCCTCCGGGAAACCAAAGCTTTTGGGTTCCGGGGGAAGTATGGTTGCAAAGCTGAAACTTAAAGGAATTGACGGAAGGGCACCACCAGGAGTGGAGCCTGCGGCTTAATTTGACTCAACACGGGAAACCTCACCAGGCCCGGACACCGGAAGGATTGACAGATTGATAGCTCTTTCTTGATTCGGTGGGTGGTGGTGCATGGCCGTTCTTAGTTGGTGGAGCGATTTGTCTGGTTAATTCCGATAACGAACGAGACTCTAGCCTGCTAACTAGTCGCGTGACATCCTTCGTGCTGTCAGCGATTACTTTTCTTCTTAGAGGGACAGGCGGCTTCTAGCCGCACGAGATTGAGCAATAACAGGTCTGTGATGCCCTTAGATGTTCTGGGCCGCACGCGCGCTACACTGAAGGAATCAGCGTGTCTTCCTAGGCCGAAAGGTCGGGGTAACCCGCTGAACCTCCTTCGTGCTAGGGATTGGGGCTTGCAATTGTTCCCCATGAACGAGGAATTCCCAGTAAGCGCGAGTCATAAGCTCGCGTTGATTACGTCCCTGCCCTTTGTACACACCGCCCGTCGC
>NW_026062250.1:17500-20000 GCF_023897955.1 Schistocerca gregaria | reverse complement strand
AACCTAACTCAATTTGTCCCTTAACCTAACTCAATTTGTCCCTTAACCTAACTCAATTTGTCCCTTAACCTAACTCAATTTGTCCCTTAACCTAACTCAATTTGTCCCTTAACCTAACTCAATTTGTCCCTTAACCTAACCCACGTTGTCCCTTAACCTAACCCACGTTGTCCCTTAACCTAACCCACGTTGTCCCTTAACCTAACCCACGTTGTCCCTTAACCTAACCCACGTTGTCCCTTAACGTAACCCACGTTGTCCCTTAACGTAACCCACGTTGTCCCTTAACGTAACCCACGTTGTCCCTTAACGTAACCCACGTTGTCCCTTAACGTAACCCACGTTGTCCCTTAACGTAACCCACGTTGTCCCTTAACCTAACCCACGTTGTCCCTTAACCTAACCCACGTTGTCCCTTAACCTAACCCACGTTGTCCCTTAACCTAACCCACGTTGTCCCTTAACCTAACCCACGTTGTCCCTTAACCTAACCCACGTTGTCCCTTAACCTAACCCACGTTGTCCCTTAACCTAACCCACGTTGTCCCTTAACCTAACCCACGTTGTCCCTTAACCTAACCCACGTTGTCCCTTAACCTAACCCACGTTGTCCCTTAACCTAACCCACGTTGTCCCTTAACCTAACCCACGTTGTCCCTTAACCTAACCCACGTTGTCCCTTAACCTAACCCACGTTGTCCCTTAACCTAACCCACGTTGTCCCTTAACCTAACCCACGTTGTCCCTTAACCTAACCCACGTTGTCCCTTAACGTAACCCACGTTGTCCCTTAACGTAACCCACGTTGTCCCTTAACGTAACCCACGTTGTCCCTTAACGTAACCCACGTTGTCCCTTAACGTAACCCACGTTGTCCCTTAACCTAACCCACGTTGTCCCTTAACCTAACCCACGTTGTCCCTTAACCTAACCCACGTTGTCCCTTAACCTAACCCACGTTGTCCCTTAACCTAACCCACGTTGTCCCTTAACCTAACCCACGTTGTCCCTTAACCTAACCCACGTTGTCCCTTAACCTAACCCACGTTGTCCCTTAACCTAACCCACGTTGTCCCTTAACCTAACCCACGTTGTCCCTTAACCTAACCCACGTTGTCCCTTAACCTAACCCACGTTGTCCCTTAACCTAACCCACGTTGTCCCTTAACCTAACCCACGTTGTCCCTTAACCTAACCCACGTTGTCCCTTAACCTAACCCACGTTGTCCCTTAACCTAACCCACGTTGTCCCTTAACCTAACCCACGTTGTCCCTTAACCTAACCCACGTTGTCCCTTTGCCTAACATAGTTCACTGCTCGGAATCTCTGGTGTCGTTGTTATCCTCATGTAGATGTCTTGCGAGTGTTGCTTACTTTCCACATATTCCCGCTATCCACTGTCAATTGTACTGCAATAGGACTATATCGCCCCCCCCCCCCCCTCTGCCCCTCTCTTTGTGTCTCCGTCCTCTCAAGCTGGTCGGTCTGGCGTTTGAGTGTTAAATGAGCCTCGCAGCTGTTCAGTTGCGTTCAGATGTCGACGCCCTCAGTGTACGTCGTGGTATGGTCTGTGTCCATTGTCCGCTGATGTCGTACGCGTAACCCACACGCTGTACCGATCATCGGTAGTTACGTACAGAGTGAAGTAGTGTGATACGTGTGACCGTACGCTGGCTGTGCCCAACGGTGTCGAATCTCAATTTCCATATGTTGTGCTCGATGCTACTTGTCTCGTCTCCCAATAACAGCTAGGTTGCACTGTGGTACGCCGTAGAGGCGTGTGGGAGGAACGTACGAACGCATTGTATGTCACCCTGGGTCGCTGGGGGTGGTGGTGCGGTGAGTCAGGTCAGGTCAGCGTGAGCCGTGTGATGTAGTGACGCGTGTATTCCGACTTTGTCGTATTGCCTCACACAAAGTGCTACCCTGGTGGACCGCGTTCCATATCTGGGACATGCCGCAGATGCCGGTTGACAGTGGATCGCGGAAGGGACATCGCATACGTGCGCGGGCCACCTTCCACGTGTTCTCTTCTGCACATGTCGCAGTGTGTATGTGGTCTGATGTAGCGTGTCGTGACACATGACATCCTGGCATGCAAGAATTGTTGAATTCGCAAATGTAGGTGGACATCTACGTTTACTGCCCAAGATACGCAAATGAACTGGAAATCCGTTGTTGAGCGGTTGTTCACGCTGGAGGTGAATCTGTGATGGCGACGATCGGTACAGCTATTAACCGGTTGTTTCAGCGGTACCCGCCACATCCACACACGTGACTAGGCCCATGTGGGTATGAAGCGATACGCGGCGGTGGCTTGGTGGGACTGTTCCCGGCCGGTGAAGGGGGGCCGCCCGGCGTGTTGGCCCCGCGCTGCGTGGGCGCACGCGCAACAGGCGGCTGGTGGGGGGCGCCGAGTGGCAGGAGCGCCAGCCGACGGGCTCGGCAGGCGGCGCAGCTACGCTGCGGCGCACCCTGCACGCGGCGCCTGGCGGCCAA
>NW_026062250.1:5000-7500 GCF_023897955.1 Schistocerca gregaria | reverse complement strand
AATTTGTCCCTTAACCTAACTCAATTTGTCCCTTAACCTAACCCACGTTGTCCCTTAACCTAACCCACGTTGTCCCTTAACCTAACCCACGTTGTCCCTTAACCTAACCCACGTTGTCCCTTAACCTAACCCACGTTGTCCCTTAACCTAACCCACGTTGTCCCTTAACGTAACCCACGTTGTCCCTTAACGTAACCCACGTTGTCCCTTAACGTAACCCACGTTGTCCCTTAACGTAACCCACGTTGTCCCTTAACGTAACCCACGTTGTCCCTTAACCTAACCCACGTTGTCCCTTAACCTAACCCACGTTGTCCCTTAACCTAACCCACGTTGTCCCTTAACCTAACCCACGTTGTCCCTTAACCTAACCCACGTTGTCCCTTAACCTAACCCACGTTGTCCCTTAACCTAACCCACGTTGTCCCTTAACCTAACCCACGTTGTCCCTTAACCTAACCCACGTTGTCCCTTAACCTAACCCACGTTGTCCCTTAACCTAACCCACGTTGTCCCTTAACCTAACCCACGTTGTCCCTTAACCTAACCCACGTTGTCCCTTAACCTAACCCACGTTGTCCCTTAACCTAACCCACGTTGTCCCTTAACCTAACCCACGTTGTCCCTTAACGTAACCCACGTTGTCCCTTAACGTAACCCACGTTGTCCCTTAACGTAACCCACGTTGTCCCTTAACGTAACCCACGTTGTCCCTTAACGTAACCCACGTTGTCCCTTAACGTAACCCACGTTGTCCCTTAACCTAACCCACGTTGTCCCTTAACCTAACCCACGTTGTCCCTTAACCTAACCCACGTTGTCCCTTAACCTAACCCACGTTGTCCCTTAACCTAACCCACGTTGTCCCTTAACCTAACCCACGTTGTCCCTTAACCTAACCCACGTTGTCCCTTAACCTAACCCACGTTGTCCCTTAACCTAACCCACGTTGTCCCTTAACCTAACCCACGTTGTCCCTTAACCTAACCCACGTTGTCCCTTAACCTAACCCACGTTGTCCCTTAACCTAACCCACGTTGTCCCTTAACCTAACCCACGTTGTCCCTTAACCTAACCCACGTTGTCCCTTAACCTAACCCACGTTGTCCCTTAACCTAACCCACGTTGTCCCTTAACCTAACCCACGTTGTCCCTTAACCTAACCCACGTTGTCCCTTAACCTAACCCACGTTGTCCCTTAACCTAACCCACGTTGTCCCTTTGCCTAACATAGTTCACTGCTCGGAATCTCTGGTGTCGTTGTTATCCTCATGTAGATGTCTTGCGAGTGTTGCTTACTTTCCACATATTCCCGCTATCCACTGTCAATTGTACTGCAATAGGACTATATCGCCCCCCCCCCCCCTCTGCCCCTCTCTTTGTGTCTCCGTCCTCTCAAGCTGGTCGGTCTGGCATTTGAGTGTTAAATGAGCCTCGCAGCTGTTCAGTTGCGTTCAGATGTCGACGCCCTCAGTGTACGTCGTGGTATGGTCTGTGTCCATTGTCCGCTGATGTCGTACGCGTAACCCACACGCTGTACCGATCATCGGTAGTTACGTACAGAGTGAAGTAGTGTGATACGTGTGACCGTACGCTGGCTGTGCCCAACGGTGTCGAATCTCAATTTCCATATGTTGTGCTCGATGCTACTTGTCTCGTCTCCCAATAACAGCTAGGTTGCACTGTGGTACGCCGTAGAGGCGTGTGGGAGGAACGTACGAACGCATTGTATGTCACCCTGGGTCGCTGGGGGTGGTGGTGCGGTGAGTCAGGTCAGGTCAGCGTGAGCCGTGTGATGTAGTGACGCGTGTATTCCGACTTTGTCGTATTGCCTCACACAAAGTGCTACCCTGGTGGACCGCGTTCCATATCTGGGACATGCCGCAGATGCCGGTTGACAGTGGATCGCGGAAGGGACATCGCATACGTGCGCGGGCCACCTTCCACGTGTTCTCTTCTGCACATGTCGCAGTGTGTATGTGGTCTGATGTAGCGTGTCGTGACACATGACATCCTGGCATGCAAGAATTGTTGAATTCGCAAATGTAGGTGGACATCTACGTTTACTGCCCAAGATACGCAAATGAACTGGAAATCCGTTGTTGAGCGGTTGTTCACGCTGGAGGTGAATCTGTGATGGCGACGATCGGTACAGCTATTAACCGGTTGTTTCAGCGGTACCCGCCACATCCACACACGTGACTAGGCCCATGTGGGTATGAAGCGATACGCGGCGGTGGCTTGGTGGGACTGTTCCCGGCCGGTGAAGGGGGGCCGCCCGGCGTGTTGGCCGCGCGCTGCGTGGGCGCACGCGCAACAGGCGGCTGGTGGGGGGCGCCGAGTGGCAGGAGCGCCAGCCGACGGGCTCGGCAGGCGGCGCAGCTACGCTGCGGCGCACCCTGCACGCGGCGCCTGGCGGCCAAAGTTGGTTCAGCCGAGCCCGGTGCGAAGCGCGGTGGACATCTGCAGTGTGCTGGTCTGATTGAGGACTGTGTGCGTT